>NC_133122.1:161248129-161548129 GCF_033568475.1 Henckelia pumila
TTGTCTGCCATCTCTACTTCAGATTCAGATTCTGACTCTAATTCAAGATTGATAGATTTCTTGGCTTTTCGGATCCTGCTAAGCGTGCGTTCGATCTCCAAATCAAGTGGTAGTAATTTCCTTGATCGAATGCTATGCATGCACAACAGAAGGTACCTGAAAATCACCAAGAAATTATGGTCAGAATTTAAGAAAATAAATAATGTCTAATCTCAAGAGAAACAAAAATTCTGATATCGAACAGTCCCCTGCAACGGCGCTAAAAACTTGACCGGCTAAATCGGTATGATTAAAAATCAACTGGCAAGCGTACCAGGTCAAATTATAGATAGTGAATAAAATTCAAATGTCGAACCCACAGGGACTATATAATTATGACTTCCAGAATATATTTTTTTCTACTTAATCTAGACTAATAAAAAATAATGATTTCAGATTTTAAACTAATAATTAAAAATTGCAATTAAAATTAAATTAAGTAAAACACAGCTGGAAAATTTGGATTAATTCAAATATGGGAAAAGCTTGATCAAGGACTCATGTAGGTACTAGACAATTCATGTAACAAGCAGTCGATCTAAGACATCAGAATTAATCTTAATTCACGAGAATTTTCCTAATTTGTTCGAAGGACTATTTCTAAAACAATCAAACCTATTCAAATATTGATGAACTAATCTTTCGTAATTCTAATCAAATTTGAATGCATGAATAACTGTGAAAATTCAGTAAACACCTAAACCGCATAATGAAATCGAATTCTATTTCTAGTCAGTTTTACACTATGTTGATTATCGAAGTGATCAAAATCGACACCTCCTCCGTCGAATTGGAATCAATTAACATGCAAGCAAATAACTGGCCAGAAAATTCACAAGACAAATATAAATTCGATAAACAATAAAATCAAATCAAGTCTGAAAATCTCAAATAAACAAACGAGTTTTATACATAAATTGTCTGGCCCAATCACGTGACCTTGATCGAATAAAAACTACTACTCACTAATAAACATGATTAAATAAACCAAGTCTAAAATCATAAATTAAAAAATACTAGAGTAGAAGAAAATCTGAAGAATTGTTCCCAGCCGCCGTCAGCCTTCGTGCGTAATCAAAAAGTCCAAAAGTCTCCAAAAAGATAATAAAATTTCTATTTATAGGTCCGCACCAATTAGAATCCTTGTTGACCTAAATTCTCGAGCACATGCACAATACCGAACACGCGCGCGCGCGCATGGCATAGCTCGGGCGCGCGCACCTTAAAAAATCAGTGGTCCCTTAAACGCCTCGTGCGCGCACGAGGAAAAAGCTCGCGCGCGCGCGGTTTCCCTTAAACTCTCTGTCCATTCCTTCTGCGCGCGTGGGGTATGAGCTCGCCCGCGCGCGCCTTGGTTCTGATGACTCTGGATATTACTTCTGCACACGCGCGAGGAGTAGACATCGCTTGCGCGCGCCTTGTCTGCACAGATAGTTCCGAAAATGCTTATTTTCCTACAAAATTCAACCAGAAGAGTATAATATATGCACATTAAATAAAATACTAACAAAACTCACGAAAATAAAATAAATGCATGCGAAATAAAAATAAATTGACATAAAATAATGTATACTAAACACACTTATCAACACTCCTCTTCATTCCCTTCCACCAGACCTAGTACGCAAATCCTTGAACATCTTGTTGCTTCTCGGATGAATACACAACTTAGAACGATGAGCCTAGGATAAAATCTCCTCCCTCAGAGTATCATCCTGCGGAACAAAAATACGGCCTGGCAAATAGAGAAAACCATCTGATTGATAGTGAAATCCAGATGTACTATCATCTCTGGTTAAACGATCGAAACGTTAGGTCTTCGGATTAGACATCTAAGCATCTCTAATCCGAAAATACAAAGCTGGCTCAGATAAGATCGCAAACATCTGGATACTCTGCATACATTTCTTATTCTTGAATGTATACCTTGAAGAACAACAATCTTCAATTTCACTTGACATAAAACAGGTCTAAAGTGCGGACACTCTCACCTTGTGACTCAAGGCATCAGCTGTGAGATTAACAGCCCTTGGATGGTACTTAATTTCATAATCATAATGCTTAAGCAAATCCATCAAATGTCTCTGTCTCATGTTCAACTCCGCCTGAGTAAACAAATACTTGAGATTCTTATGGTCTGTGAAGATCTCGAATCTCTTGCCATAGAGATAATGATGCCAGATTTTCAACGCAAATACAATAGCTGCTAACTCAAGATCATGCACTGGGTAGTTATTCTCGTGAACTTTCAACTGTCCAGAGGCGTATGCAATCACATGCCCATTCTAAGTCAAGACACATCCGTGTCCCTGAAGAGAAGCATCTGTGTATAGCACATACCCTCCAGATCTAGACGGTAAATCCAACACAGGTTCAAAAGTCAACCGTCTACGAATCTCACAGAAATTCGCTTCACATTATGAAGACCATTCAAAATTTATGCCTTTCCGAGTAAGTTGCGTCAGGGATCGAGCCAGCTTCCAGAAATTCGCAATAAAGCGACGATAATATCCTGGTAGACCCAGAAAATTACGGATCTCAGCTACCATCGTCGGATGCGACCAGTTTATTACAGCCTCAATCTTGCTCGGATCCACAGAAACTCCATCCCTGGATATATTGTGGCCAAGAAATACCACCCGATCCAGCCAGAACTCACACTTACTCAACTTAACGTATAACTGTCTATCTCTCAGAGTCTGCAACACAAGCCTCAAATGATACGCGTGTTCATTCACATCATGTGAATACACCAAGATATCATCTATGAACACGACGACAAATTTATCCAAAAATTCCCGGAATACTTTATTCATCAAATCAATAAATACAGCCGGTTCATTAGTCAATCCAAATGGCATTACTAGGAACTCATAATGCCCATACATAGTCCTTAATGTTTTCTTGGCTATATCCTGATCCCGAACTCGCATCTGATTATATCCAGAACTCAAATCAATCTTCGAGTACACCGATGTACCCTGCAACTGATCAAACAGATCATTTTTCGAGGCAAAGGATATTTATTCTTGATTGTTACCTTGTTCAACTGACGATAGTCAATGCATAGACGCATAGACCCATCCTTCTTCTTCATGAATAGAACAGGCGCTCCCCAAGGAGAAACACAGGGACAAATATAACCCTTGTCCAACAGATCCTGAAGCTGCTGCTTCAACTCACGCATCTCTAACGGAGCTAGAAGATACGGTGCTAGAGAAATAGGAGAAGTCCCTGACATCAAATCTATGCCGAACTCAACTTCACGCACTGGAGGAAATCCTGGAATATCATCTGGAAACACATATGAGAATTCGTTTAAAACTGGAATATTCTCAATACTAATACTTCCAGCAGATGTATCAACTACATAGATGAGGTATCCTTCCGCATCAGACTCCAAAGCTCGACAATCTTTCAAATCGGATACCAAAGGAATCTAAGGTCGCGCTCCCTCACCATAGAAGAACCAGCTATCATCACCAACCAAATGAAATCTTACAAATCTCTGGTAACAATACACTGAAGCTCGGTATGTAGTCAACACATCAATTCCCAAAATGAAATCGAAATCCTCCATTGCTAATATCATGAGATTCACCATCAAAACATTTCCTTCAAACTCTAAAGGGAAACCCAACACTAGACGCTTAGCCAACACAGACTGAATCGTCGGAGTAAAAACAACAACCACTGTGTCTAGTGAGATGTATGACAACTTATACTTCTTATCAAAACGTGCAAAAATGAAATAATGAGATGCACCAGTGTCAATGAGTGTGAAAGCAGGTATATCAAATAACAAGAACGTACCGCTATAACCTTCTCATTCTCATCCATAGTTTGATCATGCCTCAAGGCAAACACTTGACTGGAAGCACGAGGTTTCATATTAGAACACCTTGTTGACTGTCTCTATTATCTCTGTTGCACTGAAGCTTGAGGACCTGAAACTGAGCCATAACCAGCTCCCCCGACCTGTGGACAATCCTTCTTTAGGTGAACAATCTCTCCACATTGAAAACATGCCCCTAAAACTTTTCGGCACCTGTTGGCAAGATGATTCCCACCACAATGTCTGAAAGGACCCTGATTCTTCCTTCCAAAGCGCATCACATCTCTTAATTCCCAGGAGGAAGAAGTAGAACTAGACTTCTTGAACAACTGAGCACAAGGACCCAAAGAACTCGCGGGTCTAGACAAAAATAAAGATCTATTACGACGGATACTGTCTTTTGCCTGGTGACATCGACTCACTAATACCTCGTAATTCATGTAATCTCCTACAGCAAATCGATCATGTATCTCCGGATTAAGGCCTTGGAGAAACAGATTATACTTCGCCTCCGTACTTTCAGAAATCTGGGGGCAATAGGGCAGCAACTCAAAAAACTTCAGCTGGTACTCATCGATTGACATCAATCCTTGCCTCATACTCAGCAACTCGCTCGCCTTCGCCTGTCAAAGTGCAGAAGGAAAATACAGCTTATGGAAAGCTGTGTGGAACTCATCCCAGGTAGCAACTCCTTGGGATGCAATAAAAGGTGCAGATGTAGAACCCCACCACTTCCGAGCTTGTCCTTCTACTAAGAAATCAAGAGTCTCCATCCACTGCTACTCAGTGCATCGAAACTCTCAAAAACAAAACTCCATATGTCGTAGCCAGTTCCCCGCATCCTTCGGTGACTCTCCTCCGACTAAGGGTTTCGGACCCATCTGAATAAAACTATGCATACTGAAATGCCTGCGATCATCATGGCGATGGTGATGATGGCCCCGACGATGCTCTCAATCATCCTGATCACCCCAGCGTCCGCCAATGCTGTCGTGGCTACTCTCGTCACCATGACCCGCCATCTACAATAGGATTAAAGGTTAATTCCAATTTTCAGAATCTAGATCCCAAGATTACTATGCATGCTCTGATACCATAAATGTAGTGACCTGCGCCGTTATCACCTACTAATCAGAAGCTTAAGCATGCAATTAAATTAATCAAATAAAACAGAGAAATAACAGCGGAAATCTTAAACACAAATTAAAATATTGTTATACAACCATATCGAATAATCCACTGTATTAACCCAAATACATCAGAAACAAAATCCTAGACAAAAACCCTGCTGGCCATCCATCGCTTAAGCTCTCCTGGAACCACCTTCCTCATCTAGCCGCAGACCTGCCCCATGAAATAGGGTGTCCAAACACAACAAGGTACGGGACGTGAGCATGAAAAGCTCAGTACGAGAGTATGAGTATACGGTATTATATGTGCATGTATGCAAGTGAACTGGGTACCAAGACACTCAGGTCAAGAAACAAGCTCATAGACGGGGCCCAAGGTATATAGCACGTTGCGCCGTCGCATCAGGATGTTGATCCTATACCCGGTAGATAATGGTGACATTTTACTAGTACACATTTCCAACCATCACGGTGACCTGACACAAGACTTATGTATCCAACCATCCACAGACTCGTAGGGTGAGCGCCCTACTATAGGATACCTCTAAGGTAAAGACTCAATATGCTCATGTATGCAACATACAATCGTGACATGCTGTATATATATAAAGGCATATAAAACATGCAATCACATAATCCATTCAAACACATAATACATGCATACTCAATATGGATATCTCGAATAATACTTCCGTACATCATATACTAGGCAAAGCTAGACCAGCTCTAAGTCCAAGCCTATCATCCGTATTAGAATGCAAAGTACTCATGCATTATAATCTTATTCTAAAAGCATTAACTACGCTTTAGCATACTCCTTATTTACTATAAGAATCCAGAGCTATACCTGCGTTTGTCTTCAGTCCTCTGATGACGACTGCCCCAAAACTTGGGCACCTCTCCGCCGCAACCACGGAGCACCTTTCCAACCTTCGGACCAAGCCTAGGAAGGCTAGAATCACCCCAAAACACCTAAAATACACTAAGACCGAGATAGAGAACTTAGAAAATGTAGTAGCCCGTAACCAAAATCAGTAATTAAGGAATTAATCATAATTACATGGGTAGAGTTCGAAAGCTCCGAAGGTGAGTTCGGAAGCTCCGATCAGGATCGAAAGCTCCGAACAGGATCGGAAGCTCCGATCGATATTACGTCAGGCATGACGTGTGGCAAGATCGGAAGCTCCGATCAGGACCGGAAGCTCCGATCACCCCTATCCGGAGTCAACAAGTGATATTTTGACACGTGGCAGATCAGGATCTTCGGAAGCTCCGATGGCAGGATCGGACGTTCCGATCGAGGTTCGGATGTTCCGATCAAGGATCGGAAGTTCCGATCGTTGTCTATAAATAGAAGGCCGAGGCTTCACTTTTATTTACCAATTTTGAGTTCTCATTTCCATTCTAGTCCTTTTGGAGCTGTTCTAGTCTTCTTAGGCTTGGTTCGGAGGTCGGCGAGGCGTTCGGTAGTCGTAGCGGAGTTGTGCCCAAGTTCTGGAGGCATCGACATCAAAGGGTTAACAACGGACGAAGGTATAGCTTTTGCTTCCTATAAATATTTAGGAGCATGCAATAGCTTAGTTAAGGCTTTTAGAGCACTTTAATGATAGTAGTATCATTTGGCAGTGTAGAGCAGACTATAGGAGTGGACCTAGAGTTGGTAGAGCTTGCACTGTTTTGAGGTACGAAAGTACTATTCGAGATATCCTGACTGAGTATACATGTATTATGTGACTGCATGATTTATATTCCATGATATTATGCTGCATTCATTTGCATCTTGCTGTATCTCTTTCGAGATGTCTGTTAGTAGGGTTGTACCCTATCCTGTTAGTGGATGGACTTCCATTGATTTGGGTCCGGCGTATCCACGGTTATCTCGGTATGGGAGCCACCTCCTGAAGCGACGGCACAACGTGCTAAATACCAGGGCCCGGTCTGTCTCTGTTATCTGATCCTTGACCTCGAGTCTATAGGGAGTTCACTTTGCATGCATGTATACTCATACTCTCGTACTGAGCGTTTTATGCTCATGTCTCGTACTTTGTATTTTTCTGGACACCCTATTCCATGGGGCAGGTTTGCGATTGGACGAGGAGGGTGGATCCAGGAGGGGCTAGTCAGTAGTTGGCCAGCTGGAGCTTCGTCTAGGTTTTATTACTGTTGTTTGGGTTTATACAGCTATTCGATTTGGTTGTATATTATTGGATAAATTACAGATTCCTTTACTTGGGATTGTATATTGTTTATGGTTTCCGCAGTTTTATTCTGATATCTGTTTAATTAAGTAAATTGCATGCATAAGTTCTGTTTAGTAGGTGATCCGGGTAAGGGTCACTACAGAAAAGGTGTTCGAAAATGAAATATTGGATGACCTATTTATAGACAACTACCTGAAGCTCCGATCTCGCAAGCAGGCCACGTGTGGATTGGCTATGATCGGAAGCTCCGATCCTGCTTTTGGAGGCTCTGATCTCGTACATGTCCGATCAACCTTGACACCTCATTGCATGCATGGCTGAGAGCATATCGGAAGCTCCGATCCGGACGTAGCTTCCGAACTACCAATTTTGTTTTCGAACTAATCGGAGGCTCCGATCCTGAGTTCGGAAGCTCCGAACTGACCTTAGCCCAAAACTTCATATTTTGTACGATTAATTCCAAATTAAGCCTCTAATCCATGATTAACCATTTTTACTTAATTAATCTTGTAAAATGGAGCCGAACTACTATAACTAACCTCAACTAAATCAATTTAAGGAGTTTTTATAGGGTCAACTGCTACAGTGCTTTCGGGACCTAAGTTTACTCATTAGTTGAGCATAACTACTCAATCAACAATCACCGATCCCATAAAAGTGGTATTGAAGCAGTCTACACACCCTAATCGATCCTATAAAGGATAAATATATCAAGATAATATCTGTAAATATTTGTATTCTATTATTATTTTCTAATAAATAGGAGTGATTGAGTTCAATAAAATTGTATCTAAGTATTGAATAATATGAATTCTCTATCCTCATATCTATTTTATTTTATGATTTATAACATATTATCAACACGATTTTGTAAACAACTGAGAATGAAATAATTATCATTTTATTGATATTATTGGAATAGCACAACATGTTGTCCATACTCGATTTAATGAGCGATGTTCATTTGTGTTCTAGAAGTAGCGTAGTGATCATTATTGATATATTGATGCCCATGAAATATCATGACTTTGATGGTTATAAAGTAGAACAATATGATTTTACATTGGGAGAGTTCATGATTAAGATTTGATATATCGAAAGATATTCAAGATATAATATGTTGACAATCTATAGATATTCATGAATCATGACTGAGAGCATCGGCATTGGTTCTCATTGTAACACTCACCACCTCATCAAAAAACATGGTGTCAACTTCCACATACTCATTATATTAACATCTCTCTTTCACACACATTCATTTTAACATTAATACTTATTATTTATGGGTCCCACTGTCCACTCAATCATCTTTATTTTTTTCATATTAAATAAATACAATTTAAATGTTATTCACAATCTTTAAATAATTTTTATTATTTTAAAAAATTACTTTTTAAAAAATAATCTTATTTTTTTAAAAAAGTAATATTAATATTTTTTTAATCTTTTTATTAATTATTTTTTTCTTATTTCTATCGTTCCATTAATAGAAAAGCAAGTTTTATGATATCGGAGAAAAATTGGGCTAAAAAGTTAATTTTTTGACATTTGAAATTTTCAAAATAGATTTTTGAAAGAAAGACCACAACAGAAGAAGTATTTAGATCATACGTAGGCACGCTAGTTTCCAACGGCTACTTTCCAATGTCTATTTTTTAACGGTTACTTTACGACGGCTATTTTGAAAGGATTATAATAATTAAAAATCACATTAATCGAGATGAGCAATACAATAATTAAAAATTACATAACATCAAATAAAATAATACTAGAAATTGAACGTTGAGTACACATTTTAGATATTTCATCTCGACCTAATATCCTGGCATAGAAATTCATGTATGATAAGTTGCTCCTTTGCTATTTGCGGGTGTCTTTGTTCAAGATTTCGTACTCCTTCAACTTCAAACGACGATTCTTAACTTCAGATTTGGACAAGAAAACTTCTGCCTTAATCTCCTCTACTTTGAGTTGTTTTTGTTTCAGATCGACTTCGGACTTCTTTACGCTTATGTACTCAGTGAACTTTGCAAACATATTGTTGTAATTTACTGTCATATCCTCCATGGTCGATTTTGCTTTGTCTTTTCTCTTTTTTTTTGCTGCCTTCTGACCTATTGGACGAGTATCTTCATCATCTAGGTCTACACTCACATTTTGGTTGGAGGAGGTGTTGCTTGCTCCCGACTCCGAGGTCTCTTCTTTATGGCCACAAAGTGATCAGCGGACTGTGGAGTAAACATTGGATGATTTTTTACAATTCTCCACACATGCTAGAGATTAAATGCAATGCCATTATTTTCGTTACGATATTTTTTGTATGCAAACCTAATATATCTTCGTCACTGTGATCGCTTCGATATGAACTGTAAACACTATTGTAATTTGTGTTGAATCGATATACCTTCTTTTGGATTGTATTGTGCCAATGTGACCGTATAATATTTGAACTTCTGGTGTTTGAACCTGGGAGACGATTCTCATTGTAGTATCTTGCAACACGTCCCCAAAAAGCATCCACCTTGTGGAAATTTCCGATGATTGGATCATCGTTAATAGTGACAAAAATTCTCGCTAAGACCTCGCCTTCAACCTTTGTCCAACTTGACCGCTTTCTCGTACCCTCAGCATTTGAAACCGCTTTTCTAAATTTACCACCTCAATTGGGGATTCACGGTCAAAAATTTGAGTCTCCGGGACATAATTCGGAGTTGCAAGTTCATTCGACACCGAAGATGTAAAAGGCATGCCAGTTGTGTGCGGGGTACAATATCCATGAACAACCGGCTGCGTGAAATATGGATGACTCATGTTTTGCCAATATTCGGCTGAAAACGGTTGATATGAACCTCGGGGGCATAATTCGGATGATTCATAGAATTTCCAAAACCTTGGAAATTTTGAAGATTTTATGGATCAAACTAGATATTTGGAAATTGATGTGGATATTGATAATTTGGTGGAATTTTTGAATTTTGGGAAGATGAATATTTCTTCGGTGTGTTTGTAGAATTCAAGAAATTTGTAAAAAATGCCCTATCATTTTCATCCATTTTGGATAGAAAATATGATTGTAGAAATTAAAAAAAAAATAGATCGTGAGAATTGAAGAGAGTAAAATTGGAGAGTGTAGATATGATAGATAATGTGTTGGAATTAAAATATGTGTACAAATTGTTGGGTATTTATAGATGGAGTTTTAAACTAGCAGTTAAAAATTTTTTGGATTTTTTTAAAATTAATTCAAATTTAATAAAAATAAATTATAAAAAAATAATAAAATAGAATATACCCGTTAGAAAAAAAAAGAAAAAGAAAAGGTGGTGTTCATCCCTCCCAATACCGAGTGGGCATTATAATGCCCACTCACATTGTTTGGGATATGGGTGTAATCGAGTCGAGCCGAGCTCGAGTAGCATACTACTGGAGCTCGAGCTCGACTCATATTTTACTACTCGAGATCGAGATCGAGATCGAGCTCGATCGAGTAGTAAATTGTATACTCGAGCTCAAGCTCAAGTAATGTTCGAGCTCGAGCTCGAGCTTGAAAATTATATATAAATAAATAAATAAATATATATATGAATAAATAAATAAATATAATATTATACATATTATATTTATATATATATTTATATTATATATATATATATATGTTTGTGTGTGTGTCTTATCGAATAGCTCGCGAGCTATTCGAGCACATAGATTTAAAGTTCGAGCTCGAGCTCGATTGTATGCTCGAGCTCAGTCAAATCAAGCTCGAATCGAGCTTTGACCGAGCTACTCACGAGCTGCTCACGAGTAGCTCGGCTCGTTTGCACCCCTAGTTTGGGAGTGTTAAATGGGCATTATAATGCCCATTTAACTCCCCAATGAGGATTCTCTGAGATCTAATATGAGATCTAAGATCTATAAATATTCTTGACAAATTAGGCAAAGCCAGAAATTTTTTTCACCATGGGCTGATAAACATGTATCGCATCTCTTTCATTGACAACATATTGCCATATTAGAGTACACATTGCCAGATCTAGTTGAGCATAACTACTAACATTAATATAAACTCTTTCACTCTTTGATACTTAGCAGGATGTTGGTCATCATGGTTTGAGATATCAGCATTTGTTGGAGTATATTCCTCACTAATATTCTATGTATTAGATTTTGGTTTAGAAATGAAAATATAGTTTTTTTTTGCCTACTTGAACTTCCTAATGAAAACTAACCTATTAGGTATTGAAAAATATTATTATTGTGAATGACTCATTCACATAACTAGCACATACTTATTTAATTTTTTTATATTACTAGTAAGAAACATTTCTTAAGATACAATACTTAGCGTTACAATTTTAGGTAATGTTGTTTAGTAAAAAATGCAACAAAATATGTAAATGTGAAACAGTGAAATGATATATTTCATTTAAATTTCATACAATAATTACATATAATTTAACCATTTTAATGTAAATTGTTTAAAAATATTCATGAGCTACATTAATGAAACAATGTCAAAGATACAAATATATTTTAAAATGACGTAATATAATAAATAATTTAGGACAAAAATCTATATTGACTTCGGCTATAAATATTCTTAAAATATCGTTTTACTCCAGAATTACAACTACTGCTCAATATTTAATAGGGACTAGCTGACTATCTCTAAATAGTTCTTTTGTTGTCAACCATTCATGTGGAATTAGCGAGAGAAAGAGAGGAAAATATTTTAATAACTCAAAAATTCATAGCTCAATAACAATTTGTTTACTTGGATTGAGATTATGTGAAAGTTAAAAACACTAAATTTCATGTGACACCCGGAGCCAAAATGACCTAGGGCGGTACATGGTCCGCAATATGGATGGTTAATACCTGAAAGATGAAAACCCCACCAAAAAAAATGGGCAATGGGTGACATGAATGAACCGGTCTCACACCAGAATGAGAAGTACAAAAGATTCGATATGTACAACACATATCAAGAAGGTGCATATTTTTTTCGAGAGCTCATCGCATAAGAACTCCAAAGTTAAGCATGCTTAACTTGGGACAATTTTAGATGGGTGACCCCCTGGGAAGTTTCTCATGGTGCGTGTGAGTGAGGATATAAGCACGCTGAAAAGACTCGTCTTGATATAGTGGGATGTTACATTTCACCTATCAAACATTTCATCAAACAACTTGAAAACAATATTGTGCTTTCATCATTTAAAAATCAATACACAATCGGGTACTCAATAATTAATATGCACGTACCTGTGTTTTTATATAACATGATAAAGAACACCTTATATAATTTTCCTAATTGAATTTCCTTATCATATTTTTCTCTCATTATTGATTTTACAGATCAAAATCTTTAGTTTGTAATTTAATATATTTTATCATTACATCAAAAATTAAACAATCTAGCGTTAAGTGGGCCGAAAAATGAAAAAAAGAAACTAAAAAAAAAAAAAGAGAAGTAAGCTAGATCAAATCTTAAAATTGGTATGTGTTAACATAATGTTTTGGAGTGTGTTGGCCAAATCTTGAAGTGGGCAAAACTATATTTTAAAGTGGGCTAAGATTAAATGTCACTATACCTAATAGTAAAAAAAATTTTAAGCCAGGGTTAGTATAGTGACCTGCACCGTAATCACTTACTAATAAAGTGCTTAAGTGCATTAAAAATAATTAAACATAAATAAGAATTAATCAGCAGAAAACATAACCAGATACAAATCCAAGGAAAGGAGTCTTAAGTTATACAACCATATCAAAGATAAAGTATAAACCCAATTAACATAAATGCTGAAAGCTTTAGACAGAACACAAACATCTTCAACTGCTGTCAACCTGCAGCCTAAGCTCTCCCGGAACCACCCGCCTCATTCACTCGCAAACTTGTCCCATGGAATAGGGTGTCCCAAAAATAGTACGAGGATGTCAGTATAAAACACTCAGCATGAGAGTATGAGTATACAAATATTATATGTGATAAGTATGTTGAGTATTCATTATTTTGTGTCATTTTATATTTATTTCGTATGCATTTATTTTATTTTCTTGTGTTTTGTTAGTGTTTTTTTGTATGTGCATGTATTATACTCTCCTGGTTGAATTTTGTAGGATAATGAAGCTTTTCGGGAGCAACTGTGTGGAAGACTCGCGCGCGCACGAGATCCCTTCTCGCGCGTGCGTAGTGTTAAGTTCCAGAAACACAATCATCTAGGCGCGCGAGCAGAAGAAAGTTCCAAATAAGCCCGAAGGGAGGTCGCGCGCACGCGAGACTCCTCCTCGCGCGCGCGCGAGAGTTTTATGAGCCACTGTTTGTTTAAGCTGCGCGCGCGCGAGTTACCACCCGTGCGTGCGTGTTCGAGAATGTGTGATGTTCGAGAATTTATAGGTCAAGGAGGATTCTAATTGGCGCGGACCCTATAAATAGAAATTTTATGATCTTTTTGAAGACTTTTGGTCTTTCTTATTACGCACGAAGGCTGACGGCGGGTGCTTGAACAATTTTCCAGTTTTTTCTCTTTTCTCATATTTTCTAGTTTATGATTTTAGACTTTGTTTGATTAATTATTTTTATTAGTGAGTAGTAGTTTTTCTTCGATCAAGGCCACGTGATTGGGCCAGACAATTTATGTAGAAAACTTGATTTGTTTATTTGAGATTTTCAGACTTGATTTGATTTTATTGGTTATCAAATTTATATTTGTCTTGTGAATTTCCTGGCCAGTTATTTTCTTGCATGTTAATTGATTCCAATTCGACAGAAGAGGTTTCGATTTTGATCACATCGATATTTAACATAGTGTAAAACTGACTAGAAATAGAATTTGGTTTCATTATGCGATTTGGGTGTAAACTAAATTTTCACAGTTATTCATGCATTCAAATTTGATTAGAATGACGAAAGATTAATCTGTCAAATTTGAATAGGTTTGATTGTTCTAGAAATAGTCCTTTGAACAAATTATAAAAATTCCTGTGAATTAAGATTAAGTATGATGTCTTAGATCGACTGCTTGTTACATGAATTGTCTCGTACCTACGTGAGTCCTTGATCGAGCTTTTCCAAAATTTGAATTAAATCCAAATTTTCCTGCTGTGTTTTAGTTAATTTAATCTTATTTGCAATTTTAATTATTAGTTTAAAAATCTGAATCACTTTTATTCATTAGTCTAGATTAAGTAGGAATAAATATATTTTGGTATTCATATCTAGACAGTCCCTGTGGGTTCGACATCTGGATCTTTGTCCACTATATTATAACTTGATCTGGTACGCTTGCCAGTTGATTTTTATCATACCGATTTAGCCGTTCAAGTTTTGGCACCGTTGCCGGGGACTGTTTGATATCAGAATTTTTATTTTCCTTGAGATTAGACATTATTTATTTTCTTAAATTCTGACTATAATTTCTTGGTGATTTTCAGGTACCTTCTGTTGTTCATGCATAGCATTCGATCTCGGGAATTATTACCACTTGATTTAGAGATCGAACGCACGCTTAGCAGGATCCAAAAAGCCAAGAAATTTATCAATCTTGAATTAGAGTCAGAATCTGAATCTGAAGTAGAGGTGGCGGACAACCGTACTATTTGGGATCTGATTAGGCCGCCAGTTGAAGGTTATGGATCTAGCATAGTTCGCCCCGCTGTTGAGGCGAACAATTTTGAGTTGAAACCCTCTATTATTCAGCTGATCCAATTGCAAGCTAGATTTGGGGGCACAACTGTGAAAGACCCCTACGCTCATCTGGAGCGATTCCTGTCAATCTGTAACACGTTCAAAGTGAATGGGGTAACATCTGATGCAGTGCGACTGCGGTTATTCCCATTTTCTCTACAAGGCAAAGTTGTTGAGTGGCTAGATGATTTGCCTACTAGTTCAATTACTACATGGAATCAACTTGTTTAGACTTTTCTGAACAAGTATTTTTCTCCCACGAAGACTGCAAAACTATTTTCTGACATCATCTCATTTAGGCAGAAGGAAACTGAATCTCTACATGCGGCTTGGACCCGATTCAAAAAGATGTTGAGGATGTGTCCTCAACATAATCTTACTCAGAGCCAGCAGACTCAGACCTTTTACAATGGCCAGATCAATCTGTTCGATCTATGTTGGATGCTACTGCTAATGGAAGCCTATTCAGAAAGACACCGGCAGAAGCATGGGAAATCATTGGAAATATGGCTGAAAGCAACATTGGATGACCAAATGCTAAGAAGGAGAAAAAGGCTAGAGTACTAGAAGTCGATGCACTGACAACACTGAATGCCAAAATCGATGCTCTTACTCATCAGATGTCAGTTATGCAGACAGCTTCAGCCAATCAAGTGCAATCTCAACAGCCCGAGGAACAGCAAGTATTTGAGGTTGATGCGGCGAATTTCATGGGAAATCAAGGGAGACAGCCATACAATCCCTACAGCAATACTTACAATCCTGGCTGGAAGAATTATCCAAACTTCTCGTGCAAAGCTGCAGATCCAACAGCCAACACATCAAAGCCGGTCAAGAAAAAGCCCTCTTTTGAAGAAATCATGATAAAATACGTAGCTGTTACTGAGACCCGTCTACAGAATTAGGAGGCAATGTTGCAGAAATTAGAAACACAGATGAGCCAGATAGCAACACAACTGTCCAATAGGCCATCAGGATCGTTGCCTAGCAATACTGAGAGGAATCCCAAGGATGTCAATGCTATTCTGGCGGTGACTAGATCACAAGCAGAGAATGCAGAACATAATACAGAGGATGAGGAAGCAAGTGAGATAATCAAGGAAAAAGGGCTAGAGGAAGCGCCGAAGCAGTCAGACTCGACGCCTACGGGCAAGAAAGGTAAGTCCTCTCACCCAATTATTAATGAGAATATTGATTTGAGTACACTTCCCTTCCCCCAAAGAGCAAAGCAACTGCAATTGGATAATCAATTTGCAAAATTCTTAGAGATTTTCAAAAAGCTTCAAATTAATATTCCCTTTGCAGATGCTTTGGCTCAAATGCCCAGTTATGCAAAATTTTTGAAAGATATTTTGTCTAACAAAAGAAAACTTGTGGATTTTGAAATTGTGAAGTTGTCGGAGGAATGTTATGCTATTTTACACAATAAACTCCCTCCAATACTTAAGGATCTCGGTAGCTTTTCAATTCCATGCACTATTGGGAAGTCATTTTTATCAAGGCTCTATGTGACTTAGGTGCAAGCATTAATCTTATGCCTTATTCATGTTTTGAAAAGTTAGGAATTGGTGAGGTTAAGCCAACCACTATCTCCCTGCAATTAGCTGATAGATCCATAAAATATCCAAGGGGGATTGTGGAAGATGTGTTGGTTAAAGTAGATAAGTTCATATTTCCAGTGGACTTTGTTGTGCTTGATATGGAAGAGGATCGTGAAATACCTCTTATTTTGGGTAGAACGTTTTTAGCCACTGGAAAGGCATTAATTAATGTGCATAAGGGAGAATTGATATTGCGTATGAATGATGAGAAAGTGATATTTAATGTTTTTCAGGGCATTCGATATCCTGCAGACAATTCTGATTGTTTCAGAATTGATATTACTAATAATGATTTGGTTGAGTGTTCTCTTCAGGAATAGTTGTCTGTGGATCTATTAAAAATATGTTTGACAGGTAAAACTAATGAAGAGCATGTTAGTGAGGAAGTTCATGAAGTAGCACGGTATTTGGATTGGAGTCTGCCCTTCGACATACTCATCAATACCAAGATGGGTGAGCTTGACCATATTCCAAAACCAATGAAGCCATCAACCGAGGAGCCCCCTAATCTTGAACTTAAACCACTCCCTTCTCATTTGAAATATTTGTATTTATTAAAGAATGATAAACTGCCAGTAATCTGTTCATCTTCTTTGACCGGTTGTGACGAGAAAAAACTGTTGCGGGTGATTCAAGAACACATAAGAGCCATAGGATGGAGCTTGACCGATATCAAGAGGATTATTCCAACCATATGCATGCACAAAATATTGATGGAAGCGGAGCACAAGACATCTACTCAACCACAGAGGAGACTCAACCCGGCTATGCAAGGGGTAGTGAAAAAGGAGGTGATAAAACTCCTTGATGCAGGTATTATCTATCCTATATCTGATAGTGAATGGGTGAGTCCAATTCAAGTAGTGCATAAAAAGGGAGGGATGACTGTTATTGAAAACGCAAATAATGAATTGATTCCTACTAGAACTGTTACGGGGTGGCAGGTTTGTATTGATTATAGGAAATTGAATGATGCCACCCGTAAGGATCACTTCCCCCTTCCCTTTATTGATCATATGGTTGAGACACTTGCAGGGCATGCGTTTTATTGTTTTTTGGACGGTTATTCTGGATATATGCAAATTCCTATAGCATCGAGGACCAATATAAAACCACTTTTACTTGTCCTTATGGTACTTTTGCATATAAACGGATGTCATTTGGTCTGTGTAATGCCCCTGCCACTTTTCAGCGGTGTATGATGGCTATTTTTCATGATATGGTTGAAAAGTTTATTGAAGTGTTTGTGGATAATTGTTCTGTGATTGGATCGTCGTTTGATGCATGCTTATTTAATTTGAAAAAAGTGTTGCAAAGATGTGAAGAGAATAATCTTGTGTTGAATTGGGAAAAATGTCACTTCATGGTGAGAGGGGGCATTGTTTTAGGACATAAGGTGTCTGAGGTAGGTGTGGATGTGGACCGAGCAAAATTGGAAGTGATTGAGAAGCTTCCACCTCCCATGAATTTGAAAGGAATTCAGAGTTTTCTTGGGCATGCGGGTTTTTATAGGAGATTTATTAAAAAATTTTCTTCTATAGCTAAACCCCTCACTAATTTGCTGATAAAAGAGGTTCCTTTTAATTTTTCTGCTGAGTGCTTGCAGGCCTTTCAGATTTTGAAGCAGAAATTAACAACTGCACCAGTGATAGTAGCGCTTGGCTGGAATCTGCCATTTGAGTTGATGTGTGATGCTAGTGACACTGCGTTGGGAGCCGTGATTGGACAAAAGAGGGACAAAGTTCTTCATGTGATTTACTACACCAGTATAACCCTGTCAGCCGCCTAACTGAATTATGCTACTACTGAAAAAGAATTTCTTGCAGTAGTGTTTGCCTTGGATAAATTCAGGTCTTATTTGGTGGGAAGCAAAGTCATCGTTCACACAGATCATTCAGCGTTGAAGTATTTGATGAGCAAGAAGGATGCTAAACCCAGGTTAATTCGATGGGTTTTATTGTTGCAATAATTTGATCTAAAAATTGTTGACAGGAAGGGCTCGGAGAATCAAGTTATGGATCACCTTTCTCGTTTGGAAAATCAAGAAGCTGAAACGCAAGTAATTCGTGATGATTTTCCAGACGAACAACTGTTTGAGGTATCGAATTTACCATGGTATGCAGATATTGTTAACTACCTTTCAAGTAAGTTTCTTCCCTCGCATTTAATTTATCAAAAGAAAAAGAAATTTTTCTCTGAGTTGAAATATTTTTTGTGGGAAGATCCTTTTTTGTTTAAGATCTGTGCAGATGGTATTATTCGTAGGTGTATTCCAGCGGAAGAGTTAAGTTCTATACTCTCCTGTTAGAACCTAATGGGGGGTGGGGTGGGGTGGGGGATTTAGGTTCTATTGAAAACTTTAGCAATTTAAAGCAATTATGCAAGTACGCAAGCGGAAGACTTAAAGCAATCAAATATAAGTGTAGTAAATAAATGCGTAATGTAAATAAAGCAGTAAAAGGGATAAGAGATGTTTATGGAAGTTCGACGATAAATCGTCTACGTCTCCCCTTCTTGGTTAAGATCGATTAACCAAGGATCCACTAGCACTTCAACTCTTGGCCTTGATGGCTCCAAGGATAGCCGTACAACTCAACACGATCACCGCGCCGATACAACTCGAACACTTGGCCTTAAGGGCTCCAAGGATAGCCTCAACACAAACACTTGGCTTCACACTCAAGTGCTTACAACGATAGCAAAACACACTTGGCTTCACACTCAAGTATTTACAACAATAGCACAACCAACTCACAAACTATTTTTACAAACACTTTCAAATATATCACACAAACACTTTGATAGTGAGAAATTGCTTGCAAAGGAGAGAAGAGATGAGTTGGGATGTCTCCAAATGACCTTGGATGGCCTCTATTTATAGCTGGCAAAGATTTGAATCTGATTTGAGTGCTTGGAGCGTGTGTTAAGAAGTCAAGGAGTGACAAAAAGTATTCGGCGCCGCTGCCTACTTTTTCCCAGCACTGAGCGGATTTTGTGGAAAAATCAAAGCCTCCAATCTCACCGTTGGATTGATCTGAAATTTGAAATGAAGCTTTAAAACATCTTGATCTTCATTCTTAACGGTGAAGATTTGATTTTAATGAGTCAAACATTTTCAGTAATTTTCGAAATTCACTTCATCAAGTTTTCAAACCTGTTCTGTTCAACAAATTTGAAAAATTCATATCTCCCAATGCATCCGTTGGATTGACCTGAAATTTGGATAGAAGATTTATAACATCATAAGAATGTATCTGATCTGTAGAGATGGGATTTAAATTTCTCAAACATGCCCAGTTATTTTCTGAATTCGAATCTTCATGGTTTCGTTCCTTGCAGAAGTGGGTACTGTGCAGCATATATGAAAAAATTCATATCTCTCATTCTAGCCGTTGGATTGCTCTCAAATTTGGACAGTACATGTAACACTTCTTTATCTAGATTATTATTGGTGGAGATCTGATTTGGAGTCATAGAAAATTTCCAGTAATTTTCGAAAGTTGCTGCTCCATACTTTGGCTTCTTCTTGTTTTTTTCTAAATATCTCTTAACAATGTTCCATGACATCCACATAACATTGTGTCCATTATATGAGCAAATTGAGACTTCATAAATACATTGATAGCTTCAAAATAACTTCCAATAATTTATTTGTCAATAAATCTAATCTGCAAAATCTCACTTTAAATGGTTAGTAACAATTAACCGAGTTTTGTAATAATCAAAACATAATATTATGAGACTTGTTAATGCATTAAAAACATTAATCTCATAACACGAGATTTGTATGCGTTTAAGGCGTAACAATCTCCCCATTTTTGATGATCACAAAACTTGGTTAAATAGGAGAAATAAATGTACAATATTAAATAAATAATTTAAATTTGCACAATATAATTGCATGAATTAAACTCCGCCTAAATTAAATAATTAGCTAAGAAGAGAATTAAAAATTTGTTTATCAAATAACCAATTTTATTCTCCATGCATTTAACCGAACTAACTCTCCCCCTTAGTTAAAGTATTTAACCAAACTAATTCTCTCCCTTTTTGTGATAATCAAAAAGATTGGAAAAGTTAATGCAAAACATGATAATTGAATATAATTTCTAAAATGCAACACATAAATTTCACATAAAATGTGAGCTTTATAACTTTGAATAAATACAATTAATTTGTATTATCCAAAATTAAGTTGCTCGAATTTTATATTAAGCTCCCCCTTAATATGACATTAAATTTATTTATGTCCACAAGTGATTACAACTCAATCATGCCAAGTTCACCACGCAAACGAATAAAAGTATTTTCATCTAGTGGTTTTGTAAAAATATCAGCAATTTGATTTGGCGTGTCAACATATTGAAGTTCAACTTCATTTCGTTTGATGTGGTCACGAATAAAATGATGACGAATGTCAATATGTTTGGTGCGCGAATGTTGAATCGGATTCTTTGTAAGACATATGGCGCTAGTGTTATCACAGAAAATAGGGATTTTTGAAAAAGATACACCATAGTCAAGCAATTGATGCTTCATCCAAAGAATTTGCGCACAACAACTACCAGCAGCCATATATTCGGTTTCGGTTGTTGATAACGCAACACAATTTTGCTTTTTCGAAAACCAAAAAACTAAACAGTTTCCTAAAAAGAAACAAGTTTTACTAGTGTTTTTTCTGTCCACCTTATATCCACCAAAGTCGGCATCACAATATGCTTTTAAATCAAAGAAAGAATTTTTTGAATACCACAAGCCGAGATTTGGAGTATTTGAAAGATATTTGAAAATGCGTTTTAAGGCGAACAAATGTGATTCCTTTGGACATGATTGAAATCGTGCACACAAGCAAACACTAAACATAATGTCCGGTCTACTAGCAGTAGCATAAAGTAAGGAGCCAATCATACTGCGAAAGGAAGATTGATCTACAGATTTACCATTTTCATCCTTGTCGAGTCTGATTGCTGTGCTCATCGGTGTGGATGATGATTTTGTGTTCTCCATCCCAAACTTCTTTAAAATCTCCTTGATTTATTTGCTTTGGTTCACAAAGAACCCGTCCTTGCACTGTTTGATTTGCAATCCGAGGAAATAGTTAAGTTCCCCCATCATGCTCATCTCAAAGTGTTCCTGCATAATCTTGGAGAAATATTGACAAAGAGATTCATCAGTAGATCATTTTTGACATTCTTGATGAATAAAGTAATGTCGATCTTTCCTCTTGAAAAACTATTTGAAAGCAAGAAAGTAGACAATTTATCATACCAAGCTCTAGGAGCTTGTTTCAATCCATACAAAGCTTTGTTTAATCTATACACATGATCAGGTAGTAAAGCATCAACAAATCCATCAGGTTGTTCATTATAAACTTCTTCTTTCAATTCACCATTCAGGAAAGCACTCTTAACATCCATTTGAAATAACTTAAAATTTCTAGAGCAAGCAAAAGCAAGTAGCATGCGAATAGATTCTAGTCTAGCAACAGGCGCATAAGTCTTATCATAATCAATGTCTTCTTCTTGACTATATCCTTTAGCTACAAGCCTAGCTTTATTTCTAGTGATAGTACCATGCTCGTCAAGTTTATTCCTAAAGACCCATTTAGTACCAATAATAGATCTATCATGCGGCCTAGGAACAAGATTCCAAACTTCATTGCGCTTAAACTCATTCAATTCATCTTGCATAGCAATAATCCAGGAATCATCTAATAAAGCATCATCAATACACTTAGGTTCAACATGCGAAACAAAAGCAAGATGATTGCAAATATTATTAAGAGAAGAATGAGTGGTTACTCCCTTTGAAGGACTTCCAATGATAAGATCTATAGGATGATCTTTGTGAAGCGTCCAATCCTTTGAAAGTGGTGTTTCCTCAACAGAAACATCTAAATCATTTAGACTTGATGAAGCCATCTCTTCTTCGAGTAATTCTACATCATCATTGTTAGTGCGAGAGACTATTGACATAGATTCATCAAATACAACATGCATAGATTCTTCAACAAGTAAAGTACGTTTATTAAAAACTCTAAAAGCCTTACTTGTTGTGGAATACCCAAGAAAAATACCTTTGTCAGATTTGGCATCAAATTTGCCAAGGTTGTCCTTACCATTATTATGTATATAGCATTTGGAACCGAAAGCCCGAAAGTATGAAATGTTAGGCTTTCTCCCTCTCCATAATTCATATGGAGTTTTCTTGAGAATTGGCCTTATTGATACATGATTAATGATGTAACAAGCAGTGTTCATTGCTTCAGCCCAAAAATATTTTGGTAGAGAATGCTCACATATCATGGTCCTCGCAATCTCCACAAGTGTCCTATTTTTCCTCTCAACAACGACCCCGTTTTTTTGAGGAGTCCTAGGACAAGAAAAATTGTGACCGATGCCTTTCTCTTCACAAAAATTTGTAAAACTCTCATTTTGAAATTCAATTCCATGGTCACTAAGGATCTGTTTTATTGAAAGATTTTTTTCATTCTCAATATGTTTGACAAAAGTTTTAAAATAATCAAAGGCATCATTTTTGTGGGCTAAAAACAATGTCCACGTGTAACGTGAGAAATCATCCACAATGACAAATGCATAAAGCTTCCCTCCTAGGCTAGCGTTCCTCGAGGGACCACATAGATCTAGGTGAAGAAGTTCAAGGGACATAGAAGTAGATACAAAATTTTTGCTTTTAAAAGATTCTCTTGTATGTTTGCCAAGTTGACACGCATCACAAACAAAATCTAATTTCAAATTGAGTTTTGGCATACCAACAACTAAATCAAGTTTAAAAAGTTTTTCTATGGTACTAGGACCAACATGACCTAGTCGTCTATGCCAAAGAATGTTGCCATCAACATTCAAGGATACAAGGCTTTTAATATTTGATAAAGATAAATTGTTTAAAGAAACCTTGTATACATTTTCACTTCTATATCCTTTGAAATTTATGGATTTGTCAGTCGTGAGTGATATAGTGTAGTGTTGGGGAGTGAATTTGACTTCATAACCTCTATCGCACAATTGACTTATGCTTAGTAAGTTATTCTTAAGCCCTTTCACTAGGAGTACATCATCAATCAAGCAGGATTCAGATATACCTATTGAGCCGATTCCTTCGATAACTCCTTTTCTGTTGTCTCCAAAGGTGACAGTTCTTTTCTCCTTTGGTTTGACCGATTGGAGTAGCTCCTTGTTCCCGGTCATATGTCTAGAGCATCCACTGTCTAGATACCATATGCTAAGGAGAACAGTTTTCCTATTTTCCTGCAAGAATTGATTTTGGTACCCTTTAGTTCTTTTGGATCCACAGTGTTAGAAAAGAGAAATACAAAATAGATTTCTAAGAGTTCAGTCTCTGATAGCGACATCATCGCCACTTTCCAAGAGTGCTCCCAGTAGTAGGTAGGGCTATGGCCTCTTTAAAAACCTATTTCCTTGGATAGAGCAGCGTTCATCAGGAAGACCAGTCGCAAGTCAAGGCAGTTTAAACCGGTCTATGATGAACTCCCTTAGATCATGATCTCATAATGCCGACTGATGAGTTGTTAAGTACTCTTAGGCCTCCATTTCATATAGCTCTTTTGATCATATTGATATCTTAAAGATCTACATTTATATCTAACATGACCTATTTTACAACAATAAGAGCATGTAGGGGGTAATCTCATTTTTGCCTTAGCAATTAGGCTAGTAAAGTCAATTGATTTCTTACCATACCCTATTCCACCCTTATCAAAACTGCATTTTTGCATGCTAAGTAAATTATTTAAATTATTACTACTAACATTGAACTTATCAAAAGATTTTTTTAAGTGAGCTATGTCATCTTTTAATCTTAGGTTTTCATGCTCCTTAGTTTCTAATTCATGTTTGAGCTTTCTATTTTCCTTTCTAAGAGATTTAGCCATATCAAACATATGTTTATATGCATGTAGTAGTTCGTCATAGGAAGGTGTAGTAACCTGCATTTCTGATTAGTGATTAAATGAGTAAATCACGTGATCATGTTTAGAATAAGTAAAACATGATTAAGTAAGTTCCTGTTAGGATAAAGGACTTCAGAAATGGATTCAGAGCACTCGAATTAGTTGAATTGGTTCAGCAGGATCGGACGGTTCGAAGAGGATGTTCGGACGATCCGAAGTGGATCGGAAGCTCCGTGCCAGGATCGGAGGCTCCGATCGAGTTCGGACGCTCCGTCGGCAAGATCGAAAGCTCCGATCGGGACCAGGGAACACATCATCGCTTACGTCAGCAAGGTGATGTCATGGCTGACGTAATATTGAGCGATCGGACGCTTCGAAGGTGTGATCGGAGGTTCCGATCGAGTTCGGATGGTCCAAACCGGGTTCGGAGGCTCCGAACGTTGCCTATAAATAGAGGGTCCGAGAATTCATTTTCTCGCACCAATTTCCTCTCTTCTCTCTAATTCCTAAGCCTACTAACTCAGATCTAGGGAGATCTAGGCATCCTACGGAGAATCCAGAAGTGGCTTAGTGATCTAGACGTCGTCGCGGAGCTACGGCCTAATTTTGAGGTTATCGTCAGCAAAGGGCTAACGACGGACGCAGGTATAGCTTTGGCATCCTAAAAATATTTAGGAGTATGCAATAGCTTAGTTAAGGCTTTTAGAGCTTTATTATTGATGCATGGATATTTTCATTGTAGTAGCAGTGGACTGGACTAGTAGGCTTGGAGTCTAGGTGATTGGAGCTAGGTTTGACCAGCAGTGTTAGAGGTACGTAAGTACTGACCGAGATAGCCGGCTTGATATATTTGCTTATATGTTGCATGAGTATGTGCTATATGTTTTATCATGTTTTAGCATGTTTTACCGTCTTAGCACATACATGATTTTACGTGTGACTACATCGGGAGAGATGTGAGTCATTGACAGTCTCCATAGGGAACGATGATCTCATTTTCGACTCGAGTCAGGTATGACAGTTTTCATATGGGACTTGTATCCTGTTTTGGATTCGGGTCAGGATGGGGTTGGCTCAGCCCTGATATGGAATATACGAGTACCCCGCGGAGTAGCTCTCTAGCCGGTACTGTATATTCCCAGCGCCATGAGCAAGTGTTTTCACTTGAGTTTTAAAGCATCTGTGTGCGCATATATGTATTTATATCATTACTTCGTATTGAGCATTCTAGCTCATGCCCCTGTATTTGGGTATTGTGTACCTTGTGGCGGGGCAGGTTTGAGGCTGGACGGTTCAGGCGGCTCCCAGCAGGATTGAGCTTTGAAGAGTCCAAGGTTGTAGAGGGTAGGGATTTATTTACCCTGAACCTTCGATTTGGTTGTATAACAGTATTTATACACTTGTGACAGCGTCGGTTGTATTCTGCCGATTGGATTTGTTGTATTTTAATTATCTGCACTTTACGCTTAAAGCTTTTATTGCGTGCGTTTTTCTATAACTCTGATTAGATAGTGGATCCGGGTTGGATCACTACATTTTTGGTATCAGAGCGACGCATTGCACTGGGAATATCATAAAGCGGATTAAGTAATTATCTGTTCTTATGTAACAGATGGCAGATTACGACGAGAGTCACGGTAGCGTAGACGGCGGTCGTTGGGGCGATCCAGATGATCGTAGACGTCGGGGACAGCCCGAGGAGCGCAGGCGAGTGAGCATGCGTAGATTCAAAGAAGTTAGCCCGAAGCCTTTGACGGGTGGTGAGACAGCCGAAGAGGCGGAGGATTGGATGGAGAGGATGGAGCAGTGCTTCCAGGAGTTTCGTTGCACGGCTGAGGATAGGATGGAAATTCTTGCCTTTATGCTTGAGGGTAGAGCGAGGAAGTGGTGGAGATCTACTTCCGCACCGTTCATAGCAGCTAGAGGTGCAGCTACTTGGGTCGAGTTCCGTACTGCTTATCAGAGATTTTATTTTCCTCCAGCTCTTCGTCAGGCGAAAGCCAGTGAACTGTTGAGTTTGCGACAGGGGACGATGATGATCGAGGAGTACCAGCAGAAGTTCTTTGATCTGCTACCCTTTTGTCCTCATATTGCTGATAGCTCTATGGCGAAGTTTTATCATTTTCTTCAAGGTTTGAACCCTGACATTAATCGTATGGTTGCTGTGGGCGGCGATGGGACTTACGAGGATTTGGTGGATCATTGTCGCCAGGCTGAGGACAGTATTCGGAGGAACAGGGGACTTTACTCTTCTTCTTCCAGGCCAGCGAGCTCTAGTCCTTTGGGTCCGAGAGGACAGTCTTTCAAGAATCCAGGAGGTACTTCTTCTTCTTCCTCTGGATCGGGTGGAGTGCATCGTTTTGGACAGAGACCGAACCGGTGTACTCAGTGCCGATGCAGACATCCGCCAAGACAGTGTGGTCGATCAACCACTGCATGTTTCCAGTGTGGCCAGGAGGGTCACATGAAGAGAGATTGTCCTATGCTGATTGGGGCAGTGAGTGGTTCTGGAGGTTCTCAAACATCTGTTCAGCCACCTCAGTACTAGCAGCCACCTTTACAGCAGCAGTATTCGGAGCAGCGCCAGAATCCGCAGCAATCTCAGAGACAGCCTACTCAGACTCCTTCTCGGGGTCATTCTTCGTTGAGGCCACTTACCCAGGGTCAGGTCTTTGCGCTTAACTAGGAGCAGGTGGAGGCTGACAGCAATCGGATGATTGCAGGTATCTGTAGTTTATGTGGTTTTCCTGCATATGTTTTAATTGATACCGGTGCATTGCATTCTTTTGTCTCAGCACGTTTTGCTAAGAAGTATAGATTGCCATTTATTCCTTTAGACATGTTGCTAGTGGTTTCTACTCCTATGGGAAGCGAGGTTTTAGCCAAGCGTCTAGTTGTGGGTTGTGTTTTGGATTTTGAGGGACATCAGCTTAGTGCTAACCTAATGATTCTAGCGATGGAGGATTTCGATTGCATCATTGGGATAGATCTATTGACTACCTACCGAGCGATAGTGGATTGCTATCAGAGGTTTGTCCAGTTTCATCCAGAGGATGACGAGTCATGGTATTTCTATGGTGAGGGAGCGCGACCCCCGATGCCAGTGGTTTCAGCTCTGAAGGCCCGGCGTGCTTTAGAGTCTGGCGGGGAAGGCTACCTTATCTACGTCATTGACGCATCCTTAGGAGAACCAGATATCCGAGAGATACCAGTGGTTCGTGACTTTCCAGATGTATTTCCGGAGGAGATTCCAGGTTTGCCACCAGTAAGGGAGATTGAGTTTGGCATTGAGTTAGTGCCAGGGACTGCACCAATTTCCAGAACTCCTTACCGATTGGCACCGTCAGAAATGAAAGAGCTGCAGAAGCAATTGCAAGATATTCTTGATAAAGGTTATATTCGACCTAGTGTTTACCCATGGGGAGCCCCAGTACTGTTTGTCAAGAAGAAGGATGGTTCGATGCGGTTGTGTATCGATTACCGCCAATTGAATCAGGTGACAGTGAAGAATAAGTATCCTCTTCCACGGATAGATGATCTCTTTGATCAGTTGTAGGGTACTTCTGTCTATTCGAAGATTGATCTTCGGTCTGGGTATCATCAGTTGCGAGTTCGACAAGAGGATGTTCCTAAGACAGCATTTCGTACGCGGTATGGACACTATGAGTTTCTAGTGATGCCATTTGGTTTGACGAATGCTCCAGCTGTTTTTATGGATATGATGAACAGAGTTTTCCGCGACTTTCTGGATAAGTTCGTGGTGGTGTTCATTGATGACATTTTTGTGTACTTTCATAGCATGGATGAGCATGCCTACCATCTCTATACTGTACTGCAGGTCTTGAGGGAGAGACAGTTGTACGCAAAGCTGAGTAAGTGTGACTTCTGGATTGACCGAGTTGTGTTCCTTGGTCATGTCATTTCTCAGGGGGGCGTATCTGTTGATCCTAGCAAGACATAGGCTATTTTGAATTGGTCACGACCGATTACAGCTTCTGAGATTCGTAGTTTCCTTGGTTTAGCAGGATACTATCGTCGTTTTGTGGAGAATTTCTCCCAGATAGCTAAGCCTTTGACTCAGTTGACGAAGAAAGACGTTTCTTTCGTTTGGTCTGATGCTTGTGAAGACAGTTTTTGTGAGTTGAGACATCGTTTGACGACAGCTCCAGTTCTTGCTTTACCGTCTGGATCAGGTTGTTTTGTAGTCTTCACTGATGCTTCTCTCCAGGATTTGGGGTGTGTGTTGACTCAGAATGGCCACGTGATTGCTTATGCCTCCAGACAGCTGAAGACTCACGAGGAGAACTATCCCGTACATGATTTAGAGCTTGCAGCCATCGTCTTTGCTCTTAAGATATGACATCACTATTTGTACGGGGAACGATTTGAGATCTTCACCGATCATAAGAGTTTGAAGTATCTGTTCACTCAGGCTGAGTTGAACATGCGACAGCGTCGTTGGATGGATCTATTGAAGGATTACGATTGTGAGATCAAGTACCATCCAGGTTCTTCTAATCCCGTTGCTGATGCTCTTAGTCGCAAGGTCTATGTGAGTTCCCTTCGTACCAGTTCAGTTTCGAAGGCAGTGGAGGAGTGTTGTTCTTTGGGATTCACGTTCCGTCATAAGAAAGAACAACAAGGGATTCGTGTCTCTTCTGTGCTTGCAGAGCCAGCGCTATACAGACGAATCCGAGAAGCTCAGAATTCTGATCTGAAGACTCAGAAGTTGGCCCGCCTGGCTGAGGGTGATAATACTTCTAGTTTTCATCTGCAAGGAGACGGTCTGTTGTGTCTTTCTGGTCAAGTTGTGATACCCGAGGACTCTACTTTGAGGGATGAGATCTTATCGCAAGCTCACCACAGTCGATTCTCTGTACATCCAGGTAGCATGAAGATGTATAAGGATCTTCGCACTCGATTTTGGTGGAAAGAGATGAAGCGCAGCGTTTATTAGTTCGTATCCCGATGCCTTGTGTGTCAACAAGTCAAGGCAGAGTTTAGACGACCCGGAGGATTACTTCACAGCTTAGAGATTCCTGAATGGAAGTGGGAGCATGTGACGATGGACTTTGTCACCCACTTGCCGATGTCTTCCAGGAATTGTGATGTTATTTGGGTTGTCGTGGATCGGTTGTCAAAATCAGCGCATTTTATTCCCTATAACCGCGATTACACCTTTGATAGGATGACACAATTGTATGTGCGGGAGATTGTTCGATTGCATGAGATTCCGTTGAGCATTGTCAGCGATAGAGATCCGAGATTCACCTCAAGATTTTGGGGTAGTTTCCAGCAAGCCCTTGGTACTACTTTGAGCTTGAGTACGGCTTATCATCCAGAGACGGACGGACAGTCGGAGCGTACTATTCGCACTCTAGAAGATATGCTTCGCGCGGCGGTTATGGATTTTGGTCCAGCGTGGCATGATCATTTACCCTTGGTGGAGTTCTCCTACAACAATAGTTACCACCGTAGCATTGGCATGGCACCATTTGAGGCTCTTTATGGATGCCATTTTCGTACACCTTTGTTTTGGGACGAGGTTGGCGAGCGTCAGGTTGAGGGTCCTCAGATGATTCAACAGATGATTGATGCAGTAGAATTGATCCGACGCAGGGTTAAGGCAGCCTAGGATCGACAGGCTAGTTATGCGAACACCCACCGCAGGCCACTTCATTTTGAGGTAGGAGAGTATGTTTTCTTGCGTGTGTCACCTTTCCGGAAGGTGATGAGGTTTGGTCGCAAGGGTAAGCTGACACCTAGATTTATTGGTCCTTTCGAGATTCTCGAAAAGGTTGGGGATGTGGCTTATCGTCTGGCCTTGCCACCCGATCTTTCGGAGATCCACGATGTGTTCCACGTGTCCTTGTTGAGGCAGTATGTGGCGGATGAGTCGCATATTTTGCATCCGACCGAGGTAAAGGTAGATCGAGATCTATCGTATGTGGAGAAACCCCTGAGGATTCTTGACAGGAAGGACAAGGTACTTCGTAACAAGCGCATACCATTGGTTATGGTACAGTGGCAGCGCAGAGGTACAGAGAAAGCTACTTGGGAGTTGGAGAGCCGGATGTTAGCCGAGCACCCCGAGTTATTTTGAGATTTTGTACTTCTTTATATCGAGTTTGTACTTGTTCAGTTGTATTAAAGAATATTTGGTTGGCTATTTATGTTTTCCTCTAAGACTTAAATTTTGAGGACGAAATTTCTTAAGTGGGGGAGAATGTAGTAACCCGCATTTTTGATTAGTGATTAAATGAGTAATTAATCACGTGATCATGTTTAGAATAAGTAAAACATGATTAAGAAAGTTCCTGTTAGGATAACGGACTTCAGAAATGGATTCAGAGCAATCAAATTAGTAGAATTGGTTCAACAGGATCGGACGGTCCGAAGAGGAAGTTCGGACGATCCGAAGTGGATCGGAAGCTCCGTGCCAGGATCGGAGGCTCCGATCGAGTTCGGACGCTCCGTCGGCAAGATCGAAAGCTCCGATCTGGACCAGGGCACACGTCATCGCTTACGTCAGCAAGGTGACATCATGGCTGATGTAATATTGAGCGATCGGACGCTCCAAAGGTGCGATCGGAGGTTCCGATCGAGTTCGGACGGTCCGAACCGGGTTCGGAGGCTCCGAACGTTGCCTATAAATAGAGGGTCCAAGAATTCATTTTCTTGCACCAATTTCCTCTTTTCTCTCTGATTCCTAAGCCTGCTAACTCAGATCTCGGGAGATCTAGGCGTCCTACGGGGAATCCGAAAGTGGCTTAGTGATCTAGACGTCGTCGCGGAGCTACGGCCTAATTTTGAGGCTATCGCCAGCAAAGGCCTAACGACGGACGCAGGTATAGCTTTGGCATCCTAAAAATATTTAGGAGTATGCAATAGCTTAGTTAAGGCTTTTAGAGATTTATTATTGATGCATGGATATTCGCATTGTAGTAGCAGTGGACTGGACTAGTAGGCTTGGAGTCTAGGTCAGTGGAGCTAGGTTTGACCAGCAGTGTTAGAGGTACGTAAGTACTGACCGAGATAGCCGGCATGATATATTTGCTTATATGTTGCATGAGTATGTGCTATATGTTTTATCATGTTTTAGCATGTTTTACCGTCTTAGCACATACATGATTTTACGTGTGACTACATCCGGAGAGATGTGAGTCATTGACAGTCTCCATAGGGAACGATGATCTCATTTTGGACTCGAGTCAGGTATGACAGTTTCCATATGGGACTTGTATCCTGTTTTGGATTCGGGTCAGGATGGGGTTGGCTCAGCCCTGATATGGAATATACGAGTACCCCGCAGAGTAGCTCTCTAGACGGTACTGTATATTCCCGGCTCCATGAGCAAGTGTTTTCACTTGAGTTTTAAAGCATCTGTGTGCGCATATATGTATTTATATCATTGCTTCGTATTGAGCGTTCTAGCTCACGCCCCTGTGTTTGGGTATTGTGTACCTTGTGGTGGGGCAGGTTTGAGGCTGGACGGTTCAGGCGGCTCCCAGCAGGATTGAGCTTTGGAGAGTCCAAGGTTGTAGAGGGTAGGGATTTATTTACCCTGAACCTTCTATTTGGTTGTATAACAGTATTTATACACTTGTGACAGCGTCGGTTGTATTCTGCCGATTGAATTTGTTGTATTTTAATTATCCGCACTTTACGCTTAAAGCTTTTATTGCGTGCGCTTTTCTATAACTCTGATTAGATAGTGGATCCGGGTTGGGTCACTACAGAAGGTACCTCGTCATCGTCGTCGGAGACGATTTTATCACTTTTAGCCATGAGGCAGATGTTAGCTTCCTCCTCGTCATCGTCCCTATCACTCCAAGTGGCTATAAGTGCTTTCTTCTTTCCCTTGTCAACTTTCTTCTTGAGAGGACACTCATTTGCATAGTGGCCTTGTTGTTGACAGTTATAGTATGTTACTTCTTTTTCGGTCTTTTTTTTGAAGTTGTTTTCTCGCATAAATCTTTTGAATTTTCTTGCAAAGAGTGTCATATCATCATCTTCATCTTCTTCTTTGGATTGGCTAGATAGAGCAATCCCCTTTGCCTTGATATCTTCTTTCTTTATTTCCTTCCTTGTAGACAATTCCAACTCATGGGTTTTTAGAGTCCCATGGAGTTGATCAAGGTCATAGGAAGCAGTGTCGCCTTTGTTGGATTCTATGATAGCCGTCCTCTTGGCATCCCACTCCTTGGATAAAGCGCGTAGAGCTCTCCTCCACACTTGCTAGGTTGGATATTGTTCCCCAAGTTGGGCTAGCTCATTGATAATTTGAGTAAGCCTTCGGAACATTGTGTCAATATCCTCATTGGCTTCCATCTCAAATGTTTCGTATTTGAGTTGGAGTAGATCGATCTTCGTCTCTTTGACTTGATTAGTCCCTTCATGGCATATTTCCAACTTGTCCCATATCTCTTTAGCGGATGAGCACATTGAGATCCGGTTGTACTCGTTCATATCTAAGGAACAATGAAGAATATTCATGGCTTTAGCATTTTGAGATATAAGTTTCATATCCTCCTTAGAAAATTCATCCATTCCTTTAGGAATTTTGACACCCTCAACCTCTTTAGTAGGTATGTAGGGACCTTTCACAATAACCTTTCAAAGGTCATAGTCTACGGATTGGATATATAGGGACATTCGATTTTTCCAATATCCGTAGTTTATGCCATTGAAAAGAGGAGGACGATTTGTTGATTGCCCTTGAGCATAGTCGCTCGCTAGATTTGCCATAAGAACCTTTTTGAAAATATTTTGTAAAAAGGTGGCTCTGATACCACTTGTTAGAACCTAATGGGGGGAGAGATTTAGGTTCTATTGACAACTTTAGCAATTTAAAGCAATTATGCAAGTATGCAAGAGGAAAACTTAAAGCGATCAAATATAAGTGCAGTAAATAAATGCGTAATGTAAATAAAACAGTAAAAGGGATAAGAGATGTTTATGGAAGTTCGACGATAAATCATCTACGTCTCCCCTTCTTGGTTAAGATCGATTAACCAAGGATCCACTAGCACTTCAACTCTTGGCCTTGATGGCTCCAAGGATAGCCGTACAACTCAACACGATCACCGCGCCAATACAACTCGAACACTTGGCCTTAAGGGCTCCAAGGATAGCCTCAACACAAACACTTGGCTTCACACTCAAGTGCTTACAACGATAGCACAACACACTTGGCTTCACACTCAAGTGTTTACAACAATAGCACAACCAACTCACAAACTATTTTTACAAACACTCTCAAATATATCACACAAACACTTTGATAGTGAGAAATTGCTTGCAAAGGAGAGAAGAGATGAGTTGGGATGTCTCCAAATGACCTTGGATGGCCTCTATTTATAGTTGGCAAAGATTTGAATCTGATTTGAGTGCTTGGAGCATGTGTTAAGAAGTCAAGGAGTGACAAAAAGTGTTTGGCGCCACTGCCTACTTTTTCCCAGCACTGAGCGGATTTTGTGAAAAAATCATATCTTCCAATCTAACTGTTGGATTGATCTGAAATTTCAACTAAAGCTTTAAAACATCTGGATCTTCATGCGGAACGGTGAAGATTTGATTTTAATGAGTCAAACATTTCCAGTAATTTTCGGAAGTCACTTCATCAAGTTTTCAAACCTGTTCTGTGCAACACATTTGAAAAATTCATATCTCCCAATTCATTTGTTGGATTGACCTGAAATTTGGATAGAAGCTTTATAACATCATAAGATTGTATCTGATTGGTGGAGATTGGATTTAGAGTTTCAAACATTCCCAGTTATTTTCTGAAGTCAAATCTTTATGGTTTCGTTCCTTGCAGAAGTGGGTACTGTGCAGCATATATGAAAAAATTCATATCTCTCATTCTAGCCGTTGGATTACTCTCAAATTTGGACAGTACATGTAACACCTCTTTATCTAGATTATGACTGGTGGAGATCCGATTTGGAGTCATAGAAAATTTCCAGTAATTTTCGGAATTTGCTGCTCCATACTTTGGCTTCTTCTTGTCTTTTTCTAAATATCTCTTAACAATGTTCCATGACATCCACATAACATTGTGTCCATTATTTGAGCAAATTGAGACTTCATAAATACATTGATAGCTTCAAAATAACTTCCAATAATTTATTTGTCAATAAATTTAATCTGCAAAATCTCACTTTAAATGGTTAGTAACAATTAACCGAGTTTTGTAATCATAAAAACATAATATTATAAGACTTGTTAATGCATTAAAAACATTAATCTCATAACACGAGATTTGCATGCGTTTAAGGCGTAACATCTCCCATTGTCACACAGGTCCGACTGGAGGTCACTTCGGCGCGGGTCGTACCGCTGCGAAAGTACTTCAGTCAGGGTTTTATTGGCCTTCGTTGTTTAAGGATGCATATGCCTATGTGATTACGTGTGATGCTTGTCAGAAGGTTGGTAATATTTCTAGGAGACATGTGATTCCCCTAAATAATATTCTTGTTTGTGAGGTTTTTGATGTATGGGGTATTGATTTCATGGGACCATTTCCTGTGTCTGAAGGGAATAAATATATCTTGGTTGCGGTCAATTATGTGTCTAAGTGGGTTGAAGCACTTTCATGTAGGACAAATGACTCTAGGGTGGTTGTGAAATTTTTGAAAAAATTCATATTTGCTAGATATGGTACCCCTAGAGCCATAATTAGTGATGGCGGAATCCACTTTTGTAATACTCAGTTTGATACACTTTTGACTAAATATGGAGTCACACACAAGGTGGCAACACCTAATCATCCCCAAACTAGTGGGCAAGTTGAGATTTCAAACAGAGAGTTGAAGAGAATCTTAGAAAAAACTGTGAATTCAAACAGGAAAGAGTGGTCAAATAAATTGGATGATGCGTTATGGGCTTATTGTTCTACTTTTAAAACACCTATAGGAACATCTCCCTTTAAGTTGTTATATGGAAAAACGTGTCATCTTCCTGTTGAACTTGAGGACAAAGCACTATGGGCTACTAAATTTCTGAATTTTAATGTGCAGGCCACATGTGAAGAACGTTTATTGCAATTGAATCTGCTTGAGGAGCTTAGGTTGGATGCCTATGAGAATGACAGGATTTACAAAGAAAAAATCAAGAAATGGCATGATCAACGCATCGTCTCACGTGAGTTTGAGGTAGGCCAAACTGTTTTATTATATAACTCACGTTTGAAGCTTATGCCAGGAAAGCTACGTTCGAGATTGTTAGGACCGTTTACTATCAAGCAAGTGATGCCATATGGTACTGTAGAAATTTATAGTCCTGCAACAGGAGCATTCAAAGTCAACGGGCAGAGGATAAAAGTCTATCGAGGTGGTGTCGTGAATCCAACACAGACCACTTTCGAATTGCATAACCCGACAAATTAATAAAAGGGAGGAACAGTCGGGTATAGACTAAATTTAGCACTAGCTGAGAGGCAACCCAGTATTTATTTTTAAAATTTACTTTGTTTTTTTTTATTTTGGTTTCGTTTTTTTTTTATTTCGTTGTTTTAATGTTTTTTTTTCCTTTCTTTTCTCTTCTTTTGCAGAGCCAGAAAGTCGCTGTTATATTGAACCGCGCGCGCGCGATCCTTCTTTCTTGCGCTTGCGCAGTTCAGAAGTCCAAAAGGCCATAGAATTGGCCGCGCATGCGCGAGACCCTTTCTCGCGCGTGCGCGCGAGAGAGTCTGATTGAAAAATAAACGGGATTCCTCTCTTTTTCCCTATTCCACTCTTCCTTTTCTCTTTTCTCTCCCATAAACCCTAAATCCCCAATTCCCTACTCTCCAAATTCTCACTAAATTCATGTCTAATTTGCCCATATTTTGCAGATATTTGGAGTTTCTAGCCAATATCCAAGTGGGTGTCCGCCAATTTCTGTCACGCCATCGAGAATCCTCCTGTTTCGCCCTCCTCATCGCCACGGTGCTACTCACCTCCGCCGACCGTCGCTCATCGCCTCTGATTCCGGCCAACCACCACCATGCTAGTCAAAAGAGTCCGTTCGTCCGGCCCTGCCGTCACTAGCTCATCTTCATCCGCCGAACACTCCAATCGATTCGTCTCTCGGGAGGCCCAAGAGAGGTATGAACACGCTAGACTCAGTCGTAATCCAATTGCTGAGCATGGATTATCTCTGGATTGTCATGAATTTGTTTCTTTGGGGATTAATAAGCGTAAATGGAGTATATTTTGCAAAGTGCCCGAACCCGCCATTGTCCCGGTGGTTAGGGAATTTTATGCTAATGCCCCAGCCCGAGATGATTCTAAAGCATTTGTCCGAGGGAAACTTGTTCCATTTGATGTTGAGACGTTGAATAGGTTGTTGGATACTCCTGCTGCTGATGATAGTCAGTTTAGGTATTTTAAGGCGAATCCAGATTATAATCTGATTTTGAGAATGATGTGTTATGCGGGTGCGCAGTGGAACGATCCTCTCCGGTTCACTCATTTTTTGGAGCGATTTCTGAAGCTTGAGCTAGCTTTATGGTATGCTTTCATAGCCCGGCAACTTTTTCCAGTGCTACACACAGTTGACGTGCAGGCGGACCGGGCTATTCTTGTGTATGCCATCACGAAGCGATGGCCGATTGATGTGGGCACTCTCATCCACGATTCCATTGTCTACTCGATGCGGACTCCGACGGTGGGCCTTTACTTTTCTCACACCATCACCACCCTTTGTCGTCAAGCGGGTGTATCGATCAGTCCAAATGAGGAATGGCTGCCACCTTTTAATACAGTGGATGAGAAGCTCGCCACCTCCAAGCAAGCGAAGCACAATCTGGAGTTTTATAGCGGCCACCCTCATGTTGGGAGTTCTTCTAGCATTTATCCGCCGCCAGCACCTCCTCGCCGCACCGCCCAAGACATGGCCGTTGAGAGCTCCGACTTCAACCATTATGACATGGACTATTTTCAAGCCACTTCCACTCATCTCCATAATGTGGAAGACATGATGCGCAGCATGGCGACTCAGTTGGGGCTAGATACATCCGGCTTTCGAGCGGCACCTCATTATCCACTTCCATTTCCATTCCAGTCTGACATGCTGCCACAATTTTCTCCAGTTGCACCTCAGGATACCTCCATCCCAGATGAAGAAGAAGATTAGTCACCATGGGAGTTCATTTTGTTTTGTATTTTGTTTTTTGCATTTGCTTATGTTTTCTTTTGTTGTTTATGTACTCTGAAGCATTGAGGGCAATGCTTTAGATAAGTATGGGGGGGTGTTTAGTTATCATGTTTTGTGTTCATTCTGTTTGCATTCATTTTGTTTCGTTAGTTGCATATAGTTCGTATTCATAGCATGTCATTGTGTTTCTTATGTGTTGAGTCAAGAAAGAATTGAATAGCATGTCCAATGATGAGACTTTCTTGGCTTTGTTTTGAAACTGTAGTCCATGACCATCTGCCTATCTGACCAATATTAACTGGTGAAACCAATTAGATGAATGATCTCTGATATGCTCTATGATATGTGCTAGAATCTGAGTTTGAAAAGTGCAAACATAGAGATGATTGAGGCGTTGTTTGGATTTTTAAGCCTAATTTTCTTTGAATTAATTATCTTTTGATGCCCTTTTTGAGCCTACACTTATATGAGTACATGAGGTACATATTCTGAAATTTGTTGATAATCATCGTTCACTGTTGATGATTGTTTGTTTCTTCACCGATTGAATTTGTATGATTTGATCGTGAATTGAAACTTGTCTAGAACTAGTTCAAACACTCTTCGAGGCGCAATACGGGTATAACTGTGATTAGGATTGATTTAGGAAATTCTTTTGTGAATCGTTTGAGCCTTTCAAGCTACCCATTGATACATTCTATCCCTAGTACCTTGTTTGAGCTTTAATGAAATCGAATGACATGCGTGAAAACGTGTGGTAAGCCCCCATTTGGCATCTTTTCCAGATCCTGCACTCACTACCTAATAATAGCTTAAACACTAACTCCCACCTAAAAATGAGTAAGTTGAATGTGTGAATTGTATATCCTCCTGAATTTGAATTTGAAAAGTGGAATGGTGTGAAAAAAGAAAAGAAAGAGAAAAAGGTAGTGGTGAAAAAGAAAATTGATAGAATTGTTTGAAAAGGAAAATCTGAAAAACAAAGTGAATCAATGGTTTGATGAGGTGATTTGAAATTAAACAAGAAGAAGGTAGTGAATAATAATGGTTAGTCGTAATTTACTTCTTTTTTTGAACTGTTATCCTTCATTTGTAGCCATAAGCCAGGCCTACCATTACAAGCTTATTAAGACCTCTTGACCGAGTCACAGTTGTCCAATATACTAGTGGAGAAGAGTTGTGAGAATTTAGCATATGGACTATTGATAGACACTGTTGATGAGTATGAATTTTTAATCAAAACACGCACGCACTACTTCTCTTTGTATTAAACTGATTGTGAGTGTTTTGATACCATCTATTTGATCCTATGTTACCTTGAAAAGTGCTCATGATCTATGAATGTGTGTATTAAACTTGGATGAAGGTACTTTGAAACATGAGTTGAAGAGATTGTAAGTTTATGCGGGGAACTAGTTTATTTTTTAACTTTCAAGTGTTAGTAGGTTTGATGTGATTGGATTTGAATTTTTAAAAATTATTGCTGAGGCCATTGCTCCATAGTATTTCTTGATTCTTGTTTGTGTGTTTGTTTGGTCTTTCTCGAGGGCGAGCAAGGTTTAAGTATGAGGGTGTTGATAAGTGTGTTGAGTATTCATTATTTTGTGTCATTTTATATTTATTTCACATGCATTTATTTTATTTTCTTGTGTTTTGTTAGTGTTGCATTATACTCTCCTGGTTGAATTTTGTAGGATAATGAAGCTTTTTGGGAGCAACTGTGCGGAAGACTCGCGCGCGCGCGAGATCCCTTCTCGCGCATGCGCAGTGTTAAGTTCCAGAAATACAATCGTCTAGGCGCACGCGGGCGAGCTTCAGCCTCACGCGCGCGCAGAAGAAAGTTCCAGAGAAGCCCAAAGGGAGGTCGCGCATGCGCGAGACTCCTCCTCGTGCGCGCGAGAGAGGTTTATGAGCCACTGTTTGTTTAAGCTGCGCGCGAGCGTGTTCAGGAATGTGTGATGTTCGAGAATTTATAGGTCAAGGAGGATTCTAATTGGCGCGGAACCTATAAATAGAAATTTTATGATCTTTTTGAAGACTTTTGGTCTTTCTGATTACGCACGAAGGCTGACGGCGGCTGCTTGAACAATTTTTCAGTTTTTTTCTCTTTTCTCGTATTTTCTAGTTTATGATTTTAGACTTTGTTTGATTAATTATGTTTATTAGTGAGTAGTAGTTTTTCTTCGATCAAGGCCACGTGATTGGATCAGACAATTTATGTAGAAAACTTGATTTGTTTATTTGAGATTTTCAGACTTGATTTGATTTTATTGGTTATCGAATTTATATTTGTCTTGTGAATTTTCTGGCCAGTTATTTGCTTGCATGTTAATTTATTCCAATTCGACAGAGGAGGTTTTGATTTTGATCACTTCGATATTCAACATAGTGTAAAACTGACTAGAAATAGAATTCAGTTTCATTATGCGGTTTGGTTGTAAACTGAATTTTCACAGTTATTCATGCATTCAAATTTGATTAGAATTACGAAAGATTAATCCGTCAAATTTGAATTGGTTTGATTGTTCTAGAAATTGTTCTTTGAATAAATTAGGAAAATTCCTATGAATTAAGATTAAGTATGATGTCTTAGATCAACTGCTTGTTACATGAATTGTTTGGTACCTACGTGAGTCCTTGATCGAGCTTTTCCCAAATTTGTATTAAATCCAAATTTTCCTGCTGCGTTTTAGTTAATTTAATATTATTTGCAATTTTAATTATTAGTTTAAAAATCTGAATCACTTTTATTCATTAGTCTAGATTAAGTAGGAATAAATATATTTTGGTATTCATATCTAGACAGTCCCTGTGAGTTCGACATCTGGACCTTTGTCCACTATATTATAACTTGACCTGGTACGCTTGCCAGTTATTTTTATCATACCGATTTAGCCGGTCAGTATGTGAATGTATGCAAATGTACCGAGTACCAAGACACACAAATCAATAAACAAGATTATAAACCGGGCCCAGAGTATATAGCACGCTGCGTCATCGCATCAAGAGGTGGCACCCATACTCAATGGATAACGGTGACCTGATACTAGTACAAGTGTCCAACCATAATGGTGATCTGACACAAGACTTACTATCCAACCATTCACTAATTGTAGGGTGAACGCCCTACTATAGGATATCTACAAGATATAGGATGAATATGCTCAATTATGCAACATACAGTCATGACATGCTATACAGATAAAGTCATATAAAACATGCAACCACATAATACATGTATACTCAGTCTGGATTAGGGCTGTAAACGAGCCGAGCCGGCTCGCGAACTTTTAGAGCCGACTCGAAAAAATATTCGATTAGGATTCGAATTTTTCAAACTCTAGCAGAACTCGAGCCGAACTCGAACTATTATACGAGCCGAACTCGAGCCTAAAATATTTTGTTCGAACGTTTGCGAGCCGGCTCGCGAACCTTTATATAATATACATATATAATATTTTATATATTATATATTATATAAAGTATTATATATATTATATTATATATATTATATTATATTATATATAGATAATATTATATAATATATTCAAACCGAACACGAACTCGAACTCGAACTCGGACTCTCTATCGAATTCGAACACGAGCCGAAAATAAAAAAATTTCGAGCTTCGAGCCGAACTTCGAATATCTCAATTCGAACTCGAGCTCGAACTCGAACACTAAAATTTTGCTATAGTTTGGCTCGGTTCGGCTCATTTATTCCCCTAGTCTGGATATCTAAAACAGTACTTTCGTACCTTATTTACTAGACAAGTTATACCAGCTCTAAGTCCAAGCCTATAGTCTGCACTACAATGAAAAATACTCCTGCATCATAATCTTATTCTAAAATCATTAACTAAGCTATAGAATACTCCCTATTTTCTGTAAGGATCTAAAGTTATACCTTCAACCGTCATCAGCTCGCTGATGGAGATAGCCCTAGAACTTGGGCACCGCTCCGCTAGAACTCCGAAGTACCTTGTTAACCCCCGGACCAAGCCTAGGAACGCTGGAAAACGACCCAAATACTCAGAAGTCGAGAGAAAATCCCTCAATTTGGTGCAAAAACAATGAACTCGGATGGTCTATTTATAGGCTTTGATCGGACGGTCCGATCTGCATGCTTCTGCCACATGTCACGATCTTGTGAATCTATCACGATCTCGTGACATCTGTCCAGCCAACACATCGGTAATGTTCTCCACCACGTGTCGATATAAAATTGACACCTCATCAAACATCTGGGGTTGGGTTCGGACGCTCCGTTCCAAGAACGGACGGTCCGATCTCACCCGATTTCATTTTCTAATTTTCTTTAATTAAATCCAATTTAATCCTTAATCCCTTCCTTAATCATATTCATTCAATTAATCTTGTAAAATAGGACCGGGCTACTACATTCTCCCCCTAATTAAGATATTTCGTCCTCAAAATTTTATCTTAAATATGCAAAATAAGATACTGAATAACATCCTATATTCAAACTTAATATTTTACAAGAGACAACTGAGATACAAAACAATTAAATAACTCTGGATAGTTTGCACGCATAAGACTCTCAAGTTCCCAAGTGGCTTCTTAAGTGTCTCGACGTTGCCACTGAACTAATACAAGAGGAATGAACTTGTTATGCAACACCTTGTCCTTATGACCCATAATACGCAATGTTCTCTCCTCATATGTAAAATATGTATCCAACTGGACCTCAGACGACTGCAAGATGTGGAATTCATCAGCCACATACCTTCGCAATAATGATACATGGAACACATCGTGGATACAAGACAAATACGGTGGTAATGCCAATTTGTAAGCTAAATCTCCAACTCCAGAATTTCAAATGGACCAATGAATCTTGGAGACAGCTTGCCCTTGAGACCAAATCTTAGAATCCTACGAAATGGTGAAACTCTCAGAAATACCTTTTCACCAACCACAAACTGCAAAGGCCTACGCTTGGTATTTTCATAACTGGTCTGACGATCCTGTGCAGTCTTAATCCGTTTCTTTATCTGTCCGACAATACCAATAGCCTGCTAGACTAATTCTGGTCCCTCTACCTATCGCTCCCCTTCTTTTTCCCAGAACAGTGGAGTACGATATCGTCGCCCGTACAATGCCTCAATTTGTGTCATCCCAATACTGCGGTGGTAACTTTTTTTGTACGCGAACTCAATCAATGGCAACTAATCTTGCAAAGCTGGACCAAAATACATAGTACAAGCTTGAAGCATATCCTCAAGAGTACGGATAGTACGCTCTGATTGTCCATCAGTCTCTGGGAGATAAGCAGTACTCAAACTAAGTATAGTACCCAAAAGATGCTGAAAAATCCCCTAAAATCTGGAAGTAAACCTAGGATCACTGACAATGCTCACAGGTACTCCGTGCAATCATACAATCTCCTGAATGTACAAGCGAGTCATCCTGTCAAAACTATAGTCCCGGTTGTAAGGAATGAAATGTGCTGGCTTGGTGATTCGATCCACCACAACCCAGATAGTATCACAATTCCTCAAGGATACCGACAAATGTGTCAAAAAATCTATCGTGATAGACTCCCATTTCCACTCAGGAATAGGCAAACTTTTAAGCAATCCTCTAGACGCTTCATTCCTTCCACCAGAACCGAGTGCGCAAGTCCTTGTACATCTTGTTGCTCCCTGGATGAATACTCAACTTATTACGATAAGTCTGGGAAAAAATATCCTCCTTCAGAGTATCATCCTCAGAAACTACTATACGACCAGACAAACAAAGAAAACCATCTGACTAATAATGAAATTCAGACGTACTACCTTCATTGGCTAGATGAGCCAAATGTTGGGTCTTCGGATCAGACATTTGAGCATTTCGAATCCGAGAGTACAAGACCGGCTTAGATAGAATCGCAAACATTTGGATACTCTCCATAACTTTATTATGCTTGAAGGTATACCCCGAAGAACTAAAATCTTCAATCGCACTAGATACCAAACAAGTCTGAATTGCAAATACTCTCACCTTGCAACTCAAGGCATCAGCGGTAAGATTAGCAGCTCTTGGATGATATTTAATTTTGCAGTCATAATCCTTCATCAAATCCGTCCAGCGTCTCTGTATCATGTTCAAATCCGCCTGAGTGAACAAATACTTGAGACTTTTATGATCTGTGAAGATTTCAAATCCCTCGCCATATAGATAATGACGCCAAATCTTCAACGCAAAAACAATAGCTGCTAACTCAAGATCATGCACCGGATAATTATCATTATGAACTTTCAATTGTCTAGAAGTGTATGCAATAATATGCCCGTTCTGAGTCAGGACACAACCTAACCCCTGGAGACAAGCATCAGTATATACCATGTACCCTCCAGATCCAGACGGTAAAGCCAACACAGCCACAGAAGTTAACTGTCTACGAAGTTCAAAGAAATTATCCTCACACTCTGAGGACCACTCAAAATTCACGCCCTTTTATGTAAGTTGTGTCAGGGGTCAAGCAAGCTGCGAGAAATTCACGATGAAACGAAGATAATATCCTGCCAGACCCATAAAACCATGGATCTCAGCCACTGTCTTCGGACGCGACCAGTTTAACATAACATCAATCTTGCTCCGATCAACTGAAACTCGCTCACTGGATATAACGTGGCCAAGAAAAATACCACTCAATCCAGCCAGAATTCACACTTACTCAACTTTGCGTACAACTGTCTATCCCTCAGAGTCTTCAATACAAGATTCAGATGATAAGAATGCTCATTCACATCACGTGAATATACTAAGATGTCATCAATGAACACAACGACAAAATTGTCCTAAAACTCCCGGAATACTTGATTCATTAGATCCATGAATACAGCTGGCGCATTAGTCAATCCAAATGGCATTACCAAAAACTCATAATGCCCATACCTGGTCCTGAATGCACTCATGGCTATATCATGATCTCGGACTCGCATCTAGTGATATCCAGATCTGAAGTCAATCTTGGAGTAAACTGAAGTACCCTGCAACTAATCAAATAAATCATCTATATGAGGTAAGGAATACTTATTCTTGATGGTTACATGATTCACTTGTCGATATTCAATGCATAGACTCATAGACTCATCCTTTTTCTTCACAAAAAGGACTAGTGCTCCCCACGGAGACACACTCGGATGAATGTAACCCCTGTCCAAAAGATCCTGAAGCTGCTGCTTCAATTCACACATCTCTGACGAAGCCAGATGATACGGTCCTCGTGATATAGGCGAAATCCCTGGCATCAACTCTATTCCAAACTCAACTTCGCGCACTAGAAAAAAACCCGGAATCTCATTTGGAAATTCATCCGAAAACTCATTCACAACTGGAAAATTTTTGATACCAACACTTCCAGCGAACATATCAACAGCATGGATGAGGTAGCCTTTCCCGCCAGACTCTAGATCTTTACTGTCTCTCAAAGCCGATACCAAAGGCATCTGAGGTCGCGCTCCCTCACCATAAAAGAACCAGCTATCATCTCCAATCGGATGAAAGAGCACAATTTTTTATAGTAGTCCACTGAAACTTGGTAAGTAGTCAAGATATCTATGCCTAAGATGCAATCAAAATCCTCCATTGGAAGAATCATGAGATTCCCCATCAAAAATTCCACTCGAATTCTAATGGACAACCCATTACTCGACTCTTAGCCGATGCAGACTGACCCGTCGGAGTAGAAACAACAACCACTGCGTCTAGAGAAATGTATGGTAGCTTATGCCGCTTAACAAAAAGTGCAAAAATAAAAGAATGATATGCACCAGTCTCAATGAGTACAAACGCAGGTATACTACATAACATAAACGTACCCGCTATGACTCTCTCATTCTCGTCCACTGCCTGATCATGCCTCAAGGCAAACACCTGATTGGAAGCATGAGGATTCAGATTAGAACCTCCCGTCGACTGTCCCTATGGCATTTGTTGCACTGTGGCATGAGATCCAGAACCCGAACCAAAACCAGCTCCCCCCGCCTGTGGACAATCCCTCTTCATGTGACCAATCTCCCCACAACGAAAACATGCACCCAGATCTTCGACATCTGTCAGTAGGATGATATTTATCACAATGCGGTTGCAAGGACCCTGGCCCTTTTTTCCAAAGCGCATCACTCCCCCAGATCCGGGGGAAGAAGAAGTAGAACCAAACTTCTTGAAAGACTGAGCACGAGAACCCAAAGAACTCGCAGGTATAGACGATAAGAAAGACCTGTTATGTTGAATGTTGTCCTTTTTCTGGTGACATCGACTAACCAATCCCTCATAAGTCATGTCATCGCCCACAGCTACTCGATCATGGATCTCCGGATTAAGGACTTGGAGAAATAGATTATACTTTTCCTCAGTGCTGCCAGAGATCTGGGGATAATAGGTTAACAGATCAAAGAACTTATGCTGGTACTCATCAATCGAGATCGAGCCCTGCTTCAAACCCAGCAATTCACTAGCCTTTTCTTGTCGAAGTGCAGGAGGAAAATACAACTCATGGAAATCTGTGGGAAAATCTGCCCAAGTAGCAACTCCTTGTGTTGATATGATAGGTGCAGATGTAGATCTCCACCATTTTCGAGCACGCCCCTCTACCAAAAAACTGAGTGTTTCCATATTTTTATCCTCTGTACAATTAAATTCCCGAAAATAGTTTTCCATGCGTTCTATCCCGTTTTTTGCATCATCTGGAGACTCGCCTCCAACCAAAGGCTTAGGTCTCATCTCCATGAATCTATTCATACTAAAACGTCTACGATCATCATGGCGATGGTGATGATGGCCCCGAAGATGCTCACGATCGTCCCGATCTCCTCAGCGTCCACCCACGTATCATTGCTACTCTCATCACCATAACCTGCCATCTACACGATGATTAGAAGGTTAATCCCAAGGCAAAATCTAAATCCCAAGATTTCTGTGCATGCTCTGATACCATAAATGTAGTGACCCGCACCGTGATCACTTACTAATTAAGATCTTATGCATGCATTAAACTTAATTAAACATAAATGAAAATTAATCAGCAGAAAACATAACCAGATACAAATCCAAGGAAAGGAGTCTTAAGTTATACAACCATATAGAAGGTAAAGTATAAACCCAATTAACATAAATACTGAAAGCTTTAGACATAACACAAACATCTTCAACTGCTGTCAACCTGCAGCCTAAGTTCTCTCGGAACCACCTGCCTCATCCAGTCGCAAACTTGCCCCATGGAATAGGGTGTCCCAAAAATAGTACGAGGACGTGAGCATAAAATGCTCAGCATGAGAGTATGAGTATACAAAAATTATATGTGCATGTATGAAAATGTACTGGGTACCAAGACACATAGGTCAAGAAACACGCTCATAAACCGGGCCCAGAGTATATAGCACGTTGCGCCGTCGCATCAGGAGGTGGCTCCTATGCCCAGTGGATAACGGTGACCTGATACTAGTACAAGTGTCCAACCATAACGGTGATTTGACACGAGACTTGCGTATCCAACCATCCACGACTTGTAGGGTGAGCGCCATACTATAGGATATCTCAAAGATATAGGATCAATATGCTCATGTATGCAACATACAGTCATGACATGCTATACAGATAAAGTCATATAAAACATGCAACCACATAATACATGCATACTCAGTCTGGATTTCTCGAACAGTACTTTCGTACCTTATTTACTTGGCAAGCTATACCAGCTCTAAGTCCAATCCTATAGTCCGCACTACAATGAAAAATACTCATGCATCATAATCTTATTCTAAAAGCCTTAACTAAGCTATAGCATACTCCCTATTTTCTATAAGGAGCTAGAGCTATACCTTCGTCCGTCGTCAGCCCGCTGATGAAGATAGCTCTAGAACTTGGGCACCGCTCTGTTAGAACTCCGGAGCACCTTGCTAACCCCCGGACCAAACCTAGGAAGGATGGAAAATGACCCAAATACTCAGAATTCGAGATAAAATCCCTCAATTTGGTGCAAAAAGAATGAACTCAAACGGCCTATTTATAGGCATTTATCGGACGGTCCGATCTGCATGCTTCCGCCATGTGTCGCGATCTCGTGACATCTGTACAGCCAGCACATCGGACGGTCCGATCTCCGCCGCGTTTCGATATAAAATTGACACCTCATTGGACAGCTGGGGTTGGGTTCGAACGCTCCGATCTCACTCGATTTCATTCTCTAATTTTATTTAATTAAATCCAATTTAATCCATTAATCCCTTTCTTATTCATATTCATTCAATTAATCTTGTAAAATGAGATCGGGATACTACAGCTAGAGCCCACCCTAGCCTTTGTGGTGGCTATATAATATCAAAGTGCATCAATATTTATAAAAAAAACATATTGATGAAAAAATCAAAGATATCTTGATATTCATGAAGAATATTTATATAAGATCCAAGATTTGACAATATTCTTGAAGAATATTAGTTTAATGACCTTTTGGTTGATTTATTTTTAAGGATATTGTGAATAACAAAATTAATTACAATTTCCTAAAGAATATTGATATGTGATCTAAAATTTTCAATATCCTTAAGAAAAAGTTATTAAAGATATGAGATATATATCAAAAGATATTGGATTTGATATAGATTTCAAACATATATTTCTCTTAATGCTTCAGAAGAAGTATGATCTATTATTTGTCACTCTTTTATGAATAGTGACTTGTTTAATTATGAACTGTATCGGCTATTGATTAAAAAAATATGAATATGCAATAGAGAAACCACAATGCCATCAACTGAAGAAAAAAAACGTTAAACCCGTTAAATTAAAACCATCGTCTATATTGGACAACGACACTGATGAATTGATGATATCCTATACATGATGATGTAAATGGATTGATTTATGACTAATTTAAGTCATTTTATTTAATTATTTACGTAACTAATTTATTTTGGTAAATAAAATTTGTATTTTTTTTCAAACTAAATTTTGAAAAATTCTAGCATGTGTTTTATTTTGATTCACATAAATTATTTTGATGGAAAAATAATTTAAAAATTTTATGAATCTATTCTATTAATATATTTCATGAGTTATGGCATTAATTGATTATGCAATTTGATGATAATTTTTTTGATTTGAGAATTTTATAATTTAAAAGGATGTTAGATTTTATATTCCTCAATTTTGATTGTGGATATAAATTTTAAATTGTTTCAAAATTGTTTGATTAAAATTTAATTTTATTTTAAAGTGATATTATTGTTAAATTAATGATTAAGTAATGTCTTTTTACATAATTTTTCAAATGTATGAATACAATTTAATGTGAAATGAAATTAATGATCGATTGAATGTCATTCTGAAGATAAAAGATCTACTTGATATCGATAAGAATTTGAAAAGATACATCTAATTTCTCAATTTCAATTAAATATTTTGGTTATTCTATTTTGTTGATTCAAAACAACTCGTCTAATTAATGTGGTTCTTTTTTTTAAGTGAATGTGATCGTGCCAATTAATACAGTTGATACATTGTGCATGGTTGATTAATTTTTCAAAGAAGAATATATTATCTTAAGTGGGATATGAATTATGAGGTTGATACCGATAAGAATTTGAGAAGATACATCTAATTTCTCAATTTCAATTAAATATTTTGGTTATTCTATTTTGTTGGTTCCAAACAACTCGTCTAATTAATGTGGTTCATTTTTTTAAGTGAATGTTATCGTGCCAATTAACACAATTGATACGCTGTGCATGGTTGATTAATTTTTCAAAGAAGAATATATTATCTTAAGTGGGATATGAATTATGAGAATGACACAAAATATTGAGATATACATAATAATCAAGTATTGTACTAAATGTACATCGGTTTCTCATACCACTATTGTACCTAAAGTATATAAAAGATTTTATTGATATCTATCGAGTACGATATAAAATTTGTGGAGACTGTTGATGTCTACCCAAATTATATTTTCATAGTACATTGATATGAATTATGAAAGATCTAGAAGATCGTTTGGCTGACGATGAAAAAAATATTTATGATCTTGTTATAATGAAATTAATATTGATAAAAGTTGAGGTATATGGATTCTTGAATCCGATGAATATTTATTTGGTTTAAATAGTATATTAAAAATCAATAGTTCTAGAAGAGCTAAAGAGCTCCCAAAATATCATTGATACAAAAAATTTTAGAGTTTGGTATAATCGATTAGATTGAGCATTAAAATTATATAAATAGTTGAAAAACTATTGATAGTGCACAAAAATATTAACGAAGAAACCAAAATTTCCTAGATCAAATATGAAGATTTTTTAATCAAAGATCTAGAAGATTTTATGAATTCTTGTTTATGGCTTATCAAATTTGATATCACTATCATAAGATCAAATTGACGGAAATATCATATTATCAGGAATTATAAATAATGTGGGTCCACGAAACGCAACTTGATTTATGGGAAAATACGTATTGAGAAAAAATTTCGGAAAATTTAATCAAGACAAACTTGATTAAAAGAGAGGATATGCATATCAATTTTATGATTATGAATATGTTGATTTTAGTTGATTTATTTGCATCCAATAAACTATTAAAACTACCGACTTCGAAAAAAAATGCGTCATATTTTAGGGATATCTAAAGAATATATTAGAAATCCAAATGAATGTTTATTGAAAGTTTATATTTGTGCGAGAAATTCACTGCAATAAATCTCTTTAAGAGATTGAAAATATGTTGGAAATAATTTTTATATTGTGATCAAGTATATTGAGCAATGATATTTTATGATGAAAATTTTTCATTTGACATTCTTGTGAAACAATGTTTCCAACATTGAGGGGAGGAAATAAAAGCTACGAGAATATTTTTGAGATCGATTCCAATTAAATATAAAATGAGCATGATGTTCAAAGTTCAAAGTTCAAATATCAAAATATATTATTTGATATTGTGTATAAGATCGCTTAACTATTTAGCTTCATTTATGTTCAATTTGAACAATATATACAAATAGTCTAAAGTAAAGAAGAACCTCTTTAAAGAAAATAAGTGATATCTCAAGGTGAAAATAATGATGAAGGCTGGCCGTTATGAAAGAAATTGATGTCCTGCGAGACCATGTCTTATATATATTTCTAACAAGTAAATGAAAAATACGTTAGAAGCATGAACGACCAATTATTTCAATGAATCCAAATTGGATTATGTTATTCATGAAGAATAAAAGTATACTAAAATATGAGATTTCACAAATTATTTGGGGTCAAAATAATATAATTATTAATATATTTTTTCTATTATGCAAAATGATGATTGTTTTGAACTACAATTTGTAGAGATTGTTAGTAACAAATGATTGAAAAATGACATATGATAACATGGTAGCAAAGCTTCCCAAAATATTTGAAGTTGATTGCGAGAAAATATTTGCAATTACATAGATGCATTGATCTGATATTGGTGTTGAAGTATCATATCTGAGGGCGAAGTCATCACATGCATCAATAAATCCGTGCACATGTAAGATTGGAATAAGAAGAGTTAATAATTTAAAGTGATGCTTACAAGAGTGAGAGCAATCGAAGTTGTACTTTTTTTCCTTATCTATGATTTTTCTCACGTGGTTTTAACAAGGTTTTTAATGAGGAAATTAACAAGCATCAAGATATGTCGTACTCTTTTTAATTCACTAAGATTTTGTCCCACTAGGTTTTTTCTGGTAAGGTTTTAACGAGGAATACCTATCATCGGGAAGACATACAAAAAAAATATATTGTTGTACTCTTTTTCCGTCGTTCAGATTTTTTTCATTGGATTTTACTGTCAAGGTTTTAACGAGACAACATTTGAATCCCGATGAAGTTCCTAAGTATCCATCTTACCAAATGGAGATTTTGAAGAATCGCTTGTTTGTCCAAATAATTATTTAAGGGGGAGTGCTATAAATATATTGTTATTGTAGATTATTATCTTTATTATATAAATTTGGAAGATTTGTGATCAAAATAAATATGTCAAGAGAATATCTGTAAAGATTTGTATTATATTATTTTCTCTTATAAATATGGGTGATTGAGTTCATAAAAAATTACAACTGAGTATTGACTCATGTGAATTCTCTCTTCTATCATGAATTTTTCTCTACTCATATTTCTTTTCTTTTATGATTTATAACAGAAATACAATAATAACTATATAAATATATTGTATATGGTGTCGTTACCTAAATTTAGATAATTAAAATAGATTAATGTTATATAGATTAAACATATTGTTCATTGTTGTCAGTTTACTAAAAATTAAGTTTAAAAATATTTTTTTTATATGAGTCAAACTTTATTTTATATTAGCTTTGGACTTTTATGAAAGGATCGATTTTAGAAAGGGGATCGAATAAACACTTAAAACAATTTCAACTTCAAAACTGAATTCAATTGGGTTAACAATTGAACTCTAATATTCCCAGTTCCAACAATGCATTTCTCGGACCGAGAATCAAATGTCGATGTCAGTTATCTAACAAAATAGTGCGGAAAGAATCTGACTAACGGATTAGAACAAATAAACAATTACTCAAAAGGAATATAAGTGAAAGTAAATAAACACAAATTTGTTTCTGGATATTCGGAGAATTAAACACTCCTACGTCACATCTTCTTCCTAAGTAGGAAGGATATGACTAGAAGATTTTGAATTTTGCAACAGTTTGAAAAACTCCATTTGAGTTTGAACTTGAAAACTGCCAAAATGAAACTCCTAGTCACTCAACTGACTTGAATAGAATACTAAAATGATTCTATTACAATGATTTACAACTCGATAACTTAGAACAAATTGATCCTTAAGTGATCAGATAAGATTCTTAGAGTGTGCTTTGAGTACTTTGATTAGTTAGCTTGAGAATAGAGAGCTAGAAAATTTCTTGAAAGATTCTTGAATTCCAGAAAATTCTGAGAGAGACCTTCAAACTGATATTGGTCTTCTATTTATAGTCTTGAAATGTAACGGTCACAAATTTCAAAATTGATCTGTATCCAAAAATAGTAGTCGTTGTTTTGTCATGTAGTCTATGATATTATTCCTTGGCATCCGTACAAATGCAGTGCACATGAAATCTTCTACAGGCGGCAGTTAGTTGTACGACCGCAATGTTCTAAAGGCGATAGGCTATAGGCGGTCACCCACTGCCTAGGAGGTTTTTTTCTTTTTAGCCTAAATATCTAATTATTCTAGTACAATTCATCTTAATATTTCTCCAAATATTCCTCTTTGTCTAATTTACCTAACTAAGTGGTGTTTTTTTTAATTCTAAATATCTAATTATTCCTGTTTATCTTAATATTTCTCTAATAATTCCTCGTTATCGAATTCAAATCGAAATACATGACATATTTATCATTTTCACCCGATAAAAATTGATAGACAAGTATGTCAAATAATCTTCTTTAAAAACATTAAAATTAAAATTAAAAAATATAAAATATTATATGTTAATCTAGGCGGCCGCCTAAGGGGATTTTGAGGCATCTAGGCGGTGATTAGGCGTCTTAGACAACCAATTAATGTAATAACTATCAGAAACTTCAATTGTTTAAAAATTGAGGCGATGGGCAACTGCCTAGTGCCTAGGCGCCGCCTTTTAGAGCACTAGTACGGGAAAAACTTTATCCACTTAGCTGGAAAAACTGAACGTACTTGGAATATTAGTTAAATTCCTGACTAATGACTTGATCAAATATGCCTTAACTAAAATAATTCAGTTGAGTTCCACATCAGTTAGACTGTCCGGTCCAGTTTGTTCATCTAATTCAGCTTGAGTAATTTGTCAGTTTGACTATTGAGTCTAGTACAGTTAACCTTATTAGTTCTAGTACCTTACCAGTTAGGTAAACTAACGAACCGCTTGCATATATAATTTAGTTTTATCTTGTGCCAGTTCTTTGACTTTTAAGTATTTGTTTAACACCAAAACTTAATAGATTGTCCCAAAAATTTTCTCCCTTTTGGTGTTTGACAAAATCAAGCAACTGAATAATTATTTTAGGCAAACAAAAACCGTAGAACCAATTTATAACATCATAAAGAACTATATAGCTCTGATAATTTGATGGTTAGGATCGAGGACGTGTGTAGAGGGAGTGGGGTTAATACACACTCTTAACCTTTCTGTTTTTTTCAAAATTGAGTTCGGTTGGGTTGACAACTAAATTACTTCTTTCTCGTTTGTCGATGTCAATTGAATAACTGATAGTGCGGAATGAAGTCAATTGACATATTGAACTTTCCAATCAAGATGGTAGATGAATGATAGTTGTGTGGGTAGACTGAATGCAATGCTTGTAATTAAATAAGAAAATGTTTGTTTATGGATGTTCGAAAACTCAACTACTCCTATGTCATCCCTTCTTCCACAAGGAATGATTCACTAGAAAACTTTGATCTATACAAAAATTTGCACAAACCCAATCCAATATTAGGACTTATCATACTGCTTAAATCGGAACTCTTAGAACCTTAGCTGAATACTGTCCTTGACCAATTCTTTACAATAGAGTTTTACACATTACACTATACTGATCTTAATAAGAAGTGTTACAAATCGATACACTTAGCACAAAGTGATCCTACAACGATCAAATAAAACTTGAAGCATGTGCTTGTGTTCTTCGGCTATAATATGATCTTCAAAATAAATCTTGTATTCTTTGAAAATTTATTTCAGTTAACTTCAAAGATATTAGCAGAGTTCTATAGAGCCAGCAGCTCTCCCAACTGATCTTGGTCTGCTATTTATAGACGAAGATGCAACGGTAAAGTGATCCAAAATATCCGTACAAAAGAATCTGTTGCCTTGTATTTTCTCAACATTTATAATTTCTGACAACCATACTAAGGTTTGTGTCTGTAGATTCTAATTTTCTACAGTGTACAAAAGACCTTATCCATAAATATTTGACACAACTGATTTTCCTTCCCGATTAATTGTCTCTAAGGTAGACTGATTGTACTATATCAGTTCACGTCGAGCTTTCTTCAGTTCCTTGACTGGTTCAATTGAGTCTTGGTCATTAAGTTTAGTTGACTTTCACATCCAGTTTAGCTTATCTTCAGTTATGCTCTCTTATCAGTTCTGCCCTTGGCTAGTTAGAATTCAATTGAGATCAAATGGTTCTTTTATATCCAGTTGAGCAGTCTCCAGTCGTCAAACATTCTGCTAGATTCAGTCTTGGATTCCTTTTCCACTTGAGTAACTCTAGTTCAGTCTAAGAAGTCCAGTTGAGTTACTTAACTTATTCTTTTATTTTTTCCCTTTATTTATTTTGTTTAACATCCAATTCGATAATATATTCTCCAACAATTTTTCTCTTTTTAGTGTTTGACAAAATTATGCTTTTAAGTTCCTTAGGCAAAAAATATTAACCGTTGAGTGGAAAAACTGAATTTTTGTATCTAATTTTATTTTTACTGAGTTTGAGTAAATTATATGATGTCTTGTTCTCTTCATTTCCCCATTTTTAGCAAACACATCAGTTCTTCGTATATAAAATAAGAAGATCTGCATTGAACTGATTAATAATAAAAAGACTGAATATATGTGAAACAAGCATAGATAAAATTAGAAGAGACAATATTCTATCTTCTTTAGTGGCTTCTGTAAGACGAATGGCCCCGATGGCCTGATCTTGAACTAATTTTGCCCTATAATCCCTGATGGCCTCCTCTCGATTGACCAGTTCCTGAAGCAAGTGTAGATAACAAGATTTGTTGAACCACATTGGAGACTGGTGTAATATGAGTTGTCAATGAGATGATGTTGTCCATCATGGTGCTCTTAAATGATTGTACATCGGAATTCAAGGCATTTATCTTCTGGAAAATGGCCTTTTGGGGCTGGATCAGTTGTGGTTTGGAAGATGCATTCGCCTTAACTATGTCCATGGATTTGAAAAAAAATGAGATAGCTGAATTTGTAGCTTGCCCACTTCATTTGTCAAGAAGTCACAAATACTGGTGACATGAACATTATTTTGGGCTTGATATCCTTGGATGGATAAGATGTTTGACGTCAGAACATAGAGACTGCTTTCTATATTGTCCAGCATAGAGTCTAAATCATGCACCGACTCTTTGTCATGCATCTCTTGATTTGTTGGTTTATCAGTCGTCCTTGAAGGTCCCGCCTTCCCAATACTCAACTCGTTTCCTTTTTGTAAGATCAGATCATCCGTTTTCACTTACACTGAAAATTTCTCAAATTCAGGCTCTGATCAACGTTTCTCAAATTTTGTTTCAGAAGTATTTTCAGATTCAGTTTCAGTTCCTGTACACTGATTCTGCTCAGTTTCAACATGTTCAACTTCAGTTACTGACTCCTTTGGTATTTCAAGTTGTTTATCAGGCCCAGTTGCCTCTTCTTGTTCAAATTGTTCTGCTTCGATTTTTGTTTCCTTAGTTTCTTCAAAATCTGGTCCTTTCTCAATTGATTCTTTCTCTGGTTCAGTTGGTATCTTTATCTGCTCAGTTTCTAATTTTGGCTCCTTTGATTTCTCAATTTCCTTTTGAATCTCAACTTCTTCTTGATGTATCTGATATGTAGAACCAGATATTTCTAAGCTAGTTGGACCAGGAATAAACAAGTTTTGTCTAGACATGGTCAAGCAAGACAAGGCTTATGAAGGTACATAATAGACCACCATATTTAAAAAACAAATCAGTTCAAAAGAGATATTGGAGGTCTAACATGCCAAATCAGTCTAGACAGACACCTCATATGAACACACATCACAATGCACACATAGTATTTAACCGACCCCATTACCTGATGGATGAACATACAAGAAAACCTATAAATATAATTCAAGTATGGGTTCCTAAAGGACTAATTCACCATGGGACCACGTAGATACGGGTAACATAGAGCAGGTGGCAGGAACTGAAGAAAATTTTGGTTCCTGGCCGAAGGTCTACTGATGATAGCCCAACTGATATCTCAACTGATCACCTGACTGAACTGAGGATGATTGACAAATTGAAATCAATTCAACCCTAACGAGCTTATAAACTCAAGAAGAAAAATATTGAGGGGGAGTTATTTGAAGAGTTAAAAAGTCAGGGGGTGTTGGAGAACGGCGATCAGATCAATCAGAATTGATACCCGGTGCAGCGGAAGTTTAAAAATTTTATATGGAACGATTCCATAATGGGTATCAAAACTTTACGATTAAATTGTGTGTGTAAAAATTAAATAACAATTATAAATTTTACCTCCAATCTCGAATCGAGATTATGGACACCAACAGATTACTCTACTCTTGTTGTATATCCCTGGAACTGATGGACGAACTGTTCTTCAATCAGGTCCACGAACAGAGATTTAATCCCTCTGATAGATTGCACTAGAAAATCTATCAGAAGTTTCTACGAAGAGAATTAACGAATTTGATCCGTTAAACCAGACTGTAATTCAAAATTCACAGGCTGGATTTTTCCTGAGCAGAGGGGAGGGGGGCGGCCACTTCAGAGAAAACAAGGCTAGGGTTTTCAAAAATATTTTGTGACCTCTGTTATTTAATTTCTGTACTGCAATAACTTATTTATAATGTGGGCTGCTAACAGCTTAGGGCCCATTAGTCATAAGTTCAAGTCTGACAAGCAAAGCCCGCATGTTCAGAAATTAATATAAAATTCATCGTGACTCAGATTGATAAACCAATTTCACCAATGTTCACAGAAACCATTTCTGCATCTTTTAGAGTCAAGATAAATTTTTCTGAATCCGAATTCAGTGATTTCCAAAAATGCCCATCCCTATGTCATTTTAGGAAATCTTACTCCTCTACTCTTAAATAAGAAGTCCCACTTCTTTGTTCATTAAATTTAACTCTTTAAATTTAACTATCTCAACGGGGATTAAAAATCAATTACTCTGTGTGACCCTCAATGGTTCAGGGATACAGCTAGCCGTGGGCTCACAACTCCTTGTGACTCGGAACAACAATTTCCGACTTGCCCATCGAATCATGGTAAGAGCGCCTAGCAACATCGCCCCATGATTCCCTAGGTATCACTGATAGTGCCTGCAAGAACCAATAGATTTTGGTTAGCGTACAGTACGGTCCCTTCATCCATATATCCCGATCGAATCAACAACCATTGGTAAATCGAGAGTCGTTCGAGATTCGATAAATATGCAATACATTTTGAAGATCAAATAGTGACATCGCATGTGCTACTAAGAAACCATTTCTTAAAACACATCATTTACTCTGGCCAGAGATTCGTCACACTAATATCTCCTCAGATCGCATAGGATATCCACACTCGCAAGTATGTGGTGAATCCTTGACAACAAAGCATCGACTCCTATATGTGTTGTAACTGTACCCAATCCCGACACCTGATGACCCCAATAGAGTCGGTAAACGAGTCAAAGCACAGTACTAGCATATATAGTCTCAATGATGTTTCAAGTAGTAAGGACTAATGGTGTACAACCAAAACCGCGGACTTTATCCACTCGATAAGTGATAACCACTTGGAAAGTCCGGATAGGGTAGTTCGATCATTCATCGTATGAATATCCATTTGCATGCTTCGAACATCTCTATGTTCCTTACCAATGAAACGTGGTACTCTGCATCGCAAATGCTAGTCTCAAACTCGAGCGATCCTTATCCTTATTAACGGATGGCTCAATCGACTAGGAACAGTTTAGAATATACAGTGACTATAAGATGTGTTTCATGATAGCCATCCCCATGTGCTACCACATCTTACATACACTATGGTATATTCAAGGTCTTTATCAAAACAACAATAGTATATCACAATATAACAATATGAAGAAAGATAAAGTCATTGCCATTAATAAAAGTGTAAATCATATTAAACAAAAGATTGTTTATACAAAGAGTCATCAAAGCCCTTAGCCACAAGTTGGCTCACCGGGCACCCACTCTTTCAATCTCTCACTTGCCCTAAAGCCAACTAGTCATACTACGTAGACCCATTGCTTCGCGATGTTTGTCAAATAATGGTCCTGGCAAGGGCTTAGTAAGTGGATCAGCGATATTGTCTGCAGAGGCCACTCTTTCGACAGTGATGTCTCCTCTTTCCACGATCTCCCGGATGATGTGGTATTTCCTCAGTACGTGTTTGGATCTTTGATGAGACCTTGGTTCCTTTGCCTGAGCAACGGCACCCGTGTTGTCACAGTACACCGGGACTGGACCAACAACTTCCGGAATGACGCCCAACTCTTGGACGAAATTCCTCATCCAAATGGCCTCTTTAGCAGCAGCTGATGCTGCAATGTATTCTGCCTCAGTGGTGGAATCCGCTGTGGTGTCCTGCTTGGAACTCTTCCAAGAGACAGCACCGCCATTGAGCATGAACACAAATCCAGAGGTTGACTTCGAGTCATCCACGTCACTTTGGAAGCTAGAGTCGGTATAGCCTTCCAATTTTAGTTCTCTTCCTCCATATACCATGAACATATTCGTAGTCCTTCGTAAGTACTTAAGAATGTCCTTCACGGCTTTCCAATGCATTTGACCGGGATTAGCTTGATATCTGCTCGTGACACTCAGAGCAAATGCTACATCCGGTCTGGTAGATATCATCACATACATGATACTACCAATGGCTGACACATATGGTACATGTGTCATTTTCTCTATCTCTTCATCAGTCTTGGGACACATAGACTTGGATAGAGAAACTCCATGACACATGGGTAGATGTCCTCTCTTGGACCCATCCATTGAAAACCGTTTCAATATGGTGTCGATGTAGGTTGCTTGAGTGAGTCCTATCATTCTCTTAGATCTATCTGTATAGATCTGTATCCCTAGAATATAGGATGCCTCACCCAAATCCTTCATCGAGAATCTACCTGATAACCATATCTTTGTTGACTGCAACATCCCTACGTCATTCCCAATGAGTAGGATGTCATCAACATAAAGTACTAAGAATGTCACAGCATCCTTAACTACTTTCTTGTACACGCATGGTTCCTCCGGGTTCTTGATGAAACCAAAATCCTTTATTGTTTCATCAAATTTCTGGTTCCAACTTCTTGATGCTTGTTTTAGACCATAGATTGATCTCTGAAGCTTGCATACCTTATGCTCGCTTCCCATGGATGTGTATCCCTCAGGCTGCGTCATATAGATCTCTTCCTTAATGTTTCCATTAAGAAATGCAGTCTTCACATCCATTTGCCATATCTCATAGTCATACCAAGCAGCTATGGCAATTAGGATTCTTATGGACTTGAACATTGCAACTGGTGAAAAGGTTTCATCATAGTCAACTCCTTGTCTTTGAGTATAACCTTTCGCCACCAATCGCGCCTTGTAGGTCAATACCTTACCATCAGGCCCAAGCTTTCTTTTGTAGATCCATTTACACCCTATTGGAACAATTCCATCGGGAGGATCTACTAAAGACCAAACTTGGTTTGTATGCATCGAATCTATTTCCGACTGCATAGCTTCAAGCCATAAATTTGAATCCGCATCAGAAATTGCTTCCTTGAAGTTTCTTGGATCACATCCAACATCGGGTTCATCTTGATCCCCTTCAAGAAGAAGACCATATCGAATAGGAGGTCTAGAAGTCCTCTCGGATCTTTTAAGTATAGGCGTGTTCATCAATGGTTCCTGAGGTGTAGGATCATTATTTTGTATTTCGGGTTCTTCTCAAATTTCTTCGAGTTCCATCATCTCGCCTTTCTTATCCAATAAGAACTCCTTCTCCAAGAAGGTGACATTCCTTGAAACAAACACCTTTGTTTCAGCAGGATGATAGAAATAATATCCGATTGAATTCTTCGGATATCCTACAAAATAACATAAGGTGGATCGACTATCCAACTTATCTCCCACTGTCTGCTTCACGTAAGCAGGACATCCCCAAATCCTTAAATACGAATACTTAGGAGCTTTACCATTCCATAACTCGTATGGTGTTTTGTCCACTGCTTTAGTGTGGACGTTGTTCGACAACAATACCGTCGTTTCAAGCGCGTAGCCCCAAAACGAAGGTGGAAGCTCAGTGAAGCTCATCATGGATCGAACCATGTCCAACAAAGTTCGATTACGACACTCCGATACACCATTCAGCTGTGGTGTCATAGGAGGAGTCCAGTGAGAGAGAATCTCATTCTCCTTCAGATAGTCCAAAAACTCGGTACTTAAGTATTCTCCACCTCGATCCGATCGAAGTGCTTTAATACTTTTACCTAGCTTGTTTTCTACTTCAGCCTTGAATTCTTTGAACTTTTCAAATGCTTCAGACTTATATTTCATTAAATATAAATACCCATACCTAGAATAATCATCAGTAAAGGTAATGAAGTAGGTGTGGCCATATTGAGTACCAATTCTAAATGGACCACAAACATCTGTATGGATCAAATCCAACAGATTTTGACTACGCTCAGGTTTCCCCTTAAAAGGAGATTTAGTCATTTTTCCTTTCAGGCAGGATTCACAAGTAGGTAGAGAGTTAATATCAGACATATCAAACATGCCCTATCCCACTAGCTTGTTCATCCTCCTTGAGGAAATATGACCTAGCCTAGCATGCCAAAGGTTTGCCGGGTTTTGACTATCGATTTTCCTTTTGTTTGTTGTTACCGGTTTATCAACATAATTTATTGGAACGTCTTTTAATTTTAAGTTATATAGATCGTTTTCAAGTTGTCCATTTCCAATCAAACATTCATTCTTGTAAATATTGCAAATCACATTCACAAAATTGCAAGAATAACCATCTCTATCAAGCATAGAAACAGAAATAATGTTTTTAATCAAATCTGGAACAAATAAAACATCTCTCAAAAGTAACTTAAAACCGTTCTGCAAAATTAAATAAACATCTCCCACGGCTTTAGCTTCAACTCTGGAACCATTTCCGAGCCTCAGCTGGGTCTCACCCATTCTAAACCTGCGACTTCTTGTCATCACCTGCAAATCATTGCAAATGTGAGATCCATATCCAGTATCCAATACCCAAGAAGTAGTATTAAGTGAAACATTTATTTCAATATAGAACATACCCTTCGCAGTTCGCAACTGCTCTAGATATTCCTTGCAGTTACGTTTCCAATGACCGGGCTTCTTGCAGTAATGGCAAACATCCTTGGACTTTTCCATGTTTGAAGCCTTTGTCTTGTACTTCTTCTCGGGTTCGGTTTTCTTGGGTGGGACAGAACGTTTCTTACCCTTTGTACTTGGCTCCTTCTTAGCAGAAGAAGATGAGCCCACCAAGAAAGCCGGTTTATCCTTCTTTAAAGTGGATTCATATGTTACAAGCATATTGACCATCTCTTCAAGGGAGGCCTCTATCTTGTTCATATTGAAATTCACCACAAATCCGTCAAACGAAGAAGGAAGAGATAGAAGTAATAAGTCCACGTTGAGTTCATGCTCCAACACCAAATCAAGCGTTACCAACTTCTGTATGAGCCAAATCACTCGTACCCCATGATCACGGACCGAAGTCCCTTCACGCATGCGACACGTCATTAGCTCTTTTATAGTAGCGAACCTTTCAGCTCTCGATTGAGCCCCAAAAAGTTCCTTGAGTTTTACGTGAATGTCAGCAGCATTCACGGTGTCCTCAAATCGCCTCTGGAGTTCATCAGACATCGAGGCTTGCATATAGCATTTGGCCTTGATATCATGGTCCCACCATGTATCAAGTTTGGCCAACTCTTCTGGACTTATATCAGCTGGTGCTTCCTTCGGAGGAGATTTTTCTAACACGTAGAGCATCTTCTCCGAAGTCAAGACAATCTTCAACTTACGGAACCATTCCGTATAGTTTGCGCCAGTCAATTTATTTTGTTCGAGGATAGAGAATAATGGATTACGCGAATTCATCTTTATGAAATACTGAAAAGAAACAGACAATAATCAGTGATTGTTTAATTAATTTACTAAGACATAAAATAGGCGAAATTTATTTTATGAATCTCACTCCCACTATTTTAACGATTTCACTACCCTCTAGTGAAAACGAGAAACATTTTCTTTAGTGGGAACATGGAGTCCAATTGACAAACTATAGTCCCGAATAATATCAGCCAACCATAATTTTCAAAAGGTAGAGCCCAATTGCTTCCAAAGCAACCTCCATGTTTTTACCTCATGTCCAATAAGGGCCCAATAATATGACGCCGTTTATTGTGACACGTCAAGATGACCCATCAATATTAAGTTGTGATGGACGGTCGCCATGTGGATCCCCAATAATATGAGCAAATCCCATGGGAGTTCCACCCAACTTACAACATGTGTCGATCCAATGTACAGCTTTCCGACGAACGGGCCCCCCCAATAATATGAGCCGGACCGTATCCGCGGGTAGCATCTCATACATTGATCATTGATGGAAGGTAGGAACATTTAAACAATATTTAAATTCCCTTTTAATCTTGATATCAATTTTAAATCATATTTAAAATGAGGGATTTTAATTTTGAAAATTTGTCTCATCATTTAAAATTTGTATGCTTGCGGGATTCATACAATTTAGTCTAAACATGCATACAACGATAATATCATATATATTATATTTTAGGATGATCGATTCCATTACTAATCGACTCGTGGTTGCCAATCACGAGTCTAAGTCCAATCCTAGGTGATATGCAAGTATGCAATGCAATCCTATTACATTGTGCTTCAAATTTACATTTCTTCAGTCTTTATTGTCTGCTGGGCCCACCTCCGTCTTCAAATCTTCATCTCCCACTAAGTATAATGTATTTACAATAAATAACTATGACAAGTAGGGGATACATTTTAAGGGGTGGGAACGGGTCATAAACCAGGCCCACTTTTATTACATATGACAATTCATATTGGGCCATAAACCAGGCCCATTAATAAATCCAACAACAATAAAAACAAATGTAAATTCCCTAACATACGCCTACAAAATTGGTCATGGCAATAGATCATCCTTATCCAATAATATTTAATTCAAAATTAATTTATTGGATAACATGCAATGGCAATTAAATTAAAAAGGATAAAATCATATTCCATATATAAAATCTTATTTTACATACAAAATCATATTTTATCTTTTTATCAAAAAAAATCATATTGAACATATAAAATCCAATTTTATACATAAAATCATATTTTACTCAATATTTCCATAAGATCATATCTTATCATCAATTGTACCAAAAATAATTAATTTCATAAAATCTGATTTAATGAATAAAATCTATAAATTTTCCAAAAATTCAAATTTATCCAAAAATCAATTTTAAAATTTTTGGACTCGAACAATTCGATCCGACGCCTCGTGGACCAATCAAAAACAATTTTTGATCGGACCAAAAATAGAATTTTAACATATTAAAATTTTAATTAAAAAATAAAATTAATTTTCCCGGGCCGCCCGGGACGATCCTGGACAGCCCGCGCCCCAAAAGGGGCTCGGGCCGGGCAGCGCTTAGCGACAATCGCTGCCCCGGGTTTGCCCATTAATTTTAAATTTTTAAAATCTGTTTTGTTTCAAAAACCGAGGCTTAAAAATTTTGTACAATCGATTAATTTAATCGCTTGATCTGAGCAACCTGTCTCTGATACCACTGTTGGAAAACGGCGATCAGATCAATCAGAATTGATACCCGGTGCAGCGGAAGTTTAAAAATTTTATATGGAACGATTCCATAATGGGTATCAAAATTTTACGATTAAATTGTGTGTGTAAAAATTAAATAACAATTATAAATTTTTACCTCCAATCTCGAATCGAGATTATGGACACCAACAGATTACTCTGCTCTTGTTGTATATCCCTGAAACTGATGGACGAACTGTTCTTCAATCAGGTCCACGAACAGAGATTTAATCCCTCTGATAGATTGCACTAGAAAATCTATCAGAAGTTTCTACGAAGAGAATTAACGAATTTGATCCGTTAAACCAGACTGTAATTCAAAATTCACAGGCTGGATTTTTCCCGAGCAGAGGGGAGGGGGGCGGCCACTTCAGAGAAAACAAGGCTAGGGTTTTCAAAAATATTTTGTGACCTCTGTTATTTAATTTCTGTACTGCAATAACTTATTTATAATGTGGGCTGCTAACAGCTTAGGGCCCATTAGTCATAAGTTCAAGCCTGACAAGCAAAGCCCGCATGTTCAGAAACTAATATAAAATTCATTGTGACTCAGATTGATAAACCAATTTCACCAATGTTCACAGAAACCATTTCTGCATCTTTTAGAGTCAAGATAAATTTTTCTGAATCCGAATTCAGTGATTTCCAAAAATGCCCATCCCTATGTCATTTTAGGAAATCTTACTCCTCTACTCTTAAATAAGAAGTCCCACTTCTTTGTTCATTAAATTTAACTCTGTAAATTTAACTATCTCAACGGGGATTAAAAATCCATTACTCTGTGTGACCCTCAATGGTTCAGGGATACAGCTAGCCGTGGGCTCACAACTCCTTGTGACTCGGAACAACAATTTCCAACTTGCCCATCGAATCATGGTAAGAGCGCCTAGCAACATCACCCCATGATTCCCTAGGTATCACTGATAGTGCCTGCAAGAACCAATAGATTTTGGTTAGCGTACAGTACGGTCCCTTCATCCATATATCCCGATCGAATCAACAACCATTGGTAAATCGAGAGTCGTTCGAGATTCGATAACTATGCAATACATCTTGAAGATCAAATAGTGACATCGCATGTGCTACTAAGAAACCATTTCTTAAAACACATCATGTACTCTGGCCAGAGATTCGTCACACTAATATCTCCTCAGATCGCATAGGATATCCACACTCGCAAGTATGTGGTGAATCCTTGACAACAAAGCATCGACTCCTATATGTGTTGTAACTGTACCCAATCCCGACACCTGATGACCCCAATAGAGTCGGTAACGAGTCAAAGAACGGTACTAGCATATAGAGTCTCAATGATGTTTCAAGTAGTAAGGACTAATGGTGTACAACCAAAACCGCGGACTTTATTCACTCGATAAGTGATAACCACTTGGAAAGTCCGGATAGGGTAGTTCGATCATTCATCGTATGAATATCCATTTTCATGCTTCGAACATCTCTATGTTCCTTACCAATGAAACGTGGTACTCTGCATCGCAAATGCTAGTCTCAAACTCGAGCGATCCTTATCCTTATTAACGGACGGCTCAATCGACTAGGAACAGTTTAGAATATACAGTGACTATAAGATGTGTTTCATGATAGTCATCCCCATGTGCTACCACATCTTACATACACTATAGTATATTCAAGGTCTTTATCAAAACAACAATAGTATATCACAATATAACAATATGAAGAAAGATAAAGTCATTGCCATTAATAAAAGTGTAAATCATATTAAACAAAAGATTGTTTATACAAAGAGTCATCAAAGCCCTTAGCCACAAGTTGGCTCACCGGGCACCCACTCTTTCAGGGGGGACGTCAGTTTTGGAGATCAACCAGTTCCAAAATCCAGTCAACAAAACTGATCTCAATTGAAGATGAAGAGCAACTGACACCCTCTCTCAACTGATATGCAAGACTAAGATTTTCTAATCCTTAGCCATTTATTTTAATATAATGACTGCCACATTCAGAAAAGCAAGTCAACTGGACGTTGATTAAAAAGAAGAGCAGTTGTTGGAATTTGATCTTTCAAGAAGAATATATGGTGCCAATTCCAACTCCCAGAAGATCCTCTCAATCCTAACAAGTGATGTAAAGATGAAGAAAAACTGATGCAGTTGATGATCAGTCAACCAAGTGACAGTAATAAGAGTGTTTTCATGCATTATGTTGTGTTAGTTTTTGAGTCCATTTTGCATGCATTCTTATTGTGTTAGTGTTTTTAAGTTTAATTTTATTCTTATTCAAGCATATTGTCTTCATTTCACGTTCCTTGGTTTATTTGTAGGTACAATGAAGAAATCAAGACTTTGGAAAAAAGAAGAGCCGCAAGAAGGACTTACGAAGCAGCGATTGTACAAAAAAATTTAGTTATGATGATAGAGAGATCCAAATTTGATCTCCACCGTTCAAAATATAGTACAAGATGTTTGAAGTTGCTGTCCAAATTTCAACTCGATCCGAAGGCTAGAACTTAAGATATGATTCAAGAATTATGCGCGTTCGGCAGAAAATATCGCGCTCAAGCGGGAACTTTCTACCACTCGAGCGCGATTGCAGAGAATTTAAAGTGCAAGGCAAAGAACCGTGCGCTCGAGCGGGATCTTTTAGTCGCTCGAGCACGATTGCGAGATGAAGTTTTATATTTTTCGAACTCTTTTGAAAAGGAAAGAAAGTGTGGACCCGGCGAGGAATATATATACACATTTTCATCAGATTTCTGGGAAGATCAGACTTTTATCGAAGAAAGGCGCCTAGGGCTTGAGGATTGAAGGCTTCAAGAACGCTCCATCCTAGTTTTTTCTCGATTCTTTTCTTTAATTTTTGTTTATGATTAAAACTTTGTTTTGAATCATATTTTTTTGTTATGGAGTAGACTTTTTCATCAACCAAGACCACGAGATTGGGTCGAAACTAATTTATGTTTGAGATGTGGTTACATGTTTGATTCAAGAGTTTGAAATACTTGTTCACTCAGACGGAGATGAATATGAGACAACATCGATGGTTAGATCTTCTCGAGGACTATGACTGCGAGATCAACCAGTGGCGGACACACTTAGCCGGAAAGTGAGTATCAGTTCTCTCAGTATTAGTGCAAGGGCTAGTACCATTCGAGAATTTTTCTCTTCAAGGTTTATGTTTTGACATAAAAAAGGACAACAGGGAATCCGAGTTTCCTCAATGCTAACCGAGCCATCCTTGTTCGCTCGTATCCGGGAAGTGTAGTTTTTTTATTTGAAGACGCAGAAATTAACAATACTTGCTCAGGGAGACAATACATCTGGTTTTCATTTTATGACAGATGGATTATTGTGTTTGTCTGACATAGTCGTGGTACTTAGTCTTGCGAGAAGAAGTTTTATCTCAGGCACATTGTAGTAGATTTGCCATGCACCCAGGTCGTGCCAAGATGCATAAGGATCTACGTACCAGATTTTGGTGGAAATTTATGAAGCGTAGTGTATATCAGTTTGTTTCTCGTTTCCTTGTTTGCTAGCAGGTTAAGGCAGAGCATCGTCGACCAGATGGTCTGATGCATAGTTTGGAGATTCCAAAATGGAAGTGGGAACATGTGACGATGGATTTTGTCACCCATTTTCCAATGACCTCCAGACAGTGTGATGCTATTTGGATTGTGGTGGACAGATTGTCCAAGTCTGCTCATTTTCTCCCGTACAATCGCGAGTTTAGTTTTGATCGCATGACGAGATTGTACATTCAGGATATTGTGTGTTTTCATGGAGTGTCGTTGAGCATTGTCAGTGATAGGGATCCAAGGTTCACCTCACGTTTTTGGGGTAGTTTTTAGCGAGCTTTGGGTACTACCTTGAGTCTCAGCACAACATATCATCCAGAGACTGATGGTCAGTCCGAGGACTATTCAGACATTGGAGGACATGTTGAGGACTTCAATGATGGACTTTTGATTATCATGATAGGATCATTTGCAATGATATAGTTCGCATATAATAATAGCTACCATCGCAGCATTGGCATGACACCGTTTGAGGCTCTTTATGGTCGTCGTTGTCGAACACCCTTATTTTGGGATGAAGAAAGGGAAAGACAAGTTGAGGGGCGAGAGCTGATTCAGCAGATCGCGGATAAAGTGGAATTGATCAAGATGGGAATCAAGACTGCACAGGATAGACAAGCCAGTTACGCCAACACCAAGCGCAAACCTTTTCATTTTGAGGCAGGAGAGCATTTCTTCTTTCGAGTTTCACCTTTTAGGAAGGTGATGAGGTTTGGTCTCAAAGTAAATCTAGCACCGAGATTCATTGGTCCGTTCGAGATCCTAGAGAAGTCCGGGATATGGCCTATCGTTTGGCGTTACCATAGTATCTATCCGGTATTCATAACGTGTTCCACGTGTCGCTACTTCATCAGTACGTAGCAGATGAGTCGCACATTCTACATACGATAGAGGTTCAGCTGGAGCCTGATTTGTCATATGTGGAAAGACCGCTCAGAATCCTTGACAGGAAAGACAAAGTGCTTCAAAATAAGTGCATCTCTATGTTCATGGTTCAATGGAAGCGTCGAGGTACCGAGGAAGCTACTTGGGAATTCGAGAGCCGTATGTGTTCTGAACATCCAGAGTTATTTTGATTGTATTTTATTTCTGGAGTTAAGTTTTAATTGTAATTGTCGTATTGTAATAAGGTGTTTCAGCATTGTGTTCTGTTATCCTAGTCCTGATTTCAAGGACGAAATCTCTTAAGTGGGGTAGAATGTAGAAACCCGTCTCCAAATTAAGTTAATCAAGCGCCTAATCATGTTTTATGTAGTAACCCATCTCCAAATTAAGTTAATCAAGCGCCTAATTATGTTTAAATTGGCTAAAACATGATTAAAGGATTTCCAAATAAGTCTAAGGAGTTGAAAAATGGATTCAAAACGATCGAGAATGGTCCGATAAGAGCTTTAAGCTTCAAAAAGAACGGATGCTCCGAACAGGGTTCGGAAGCTCGGTCGAGATCGGAAGCTCCGAACTCAGACCGGAGGCTCCGATCATCGCCAGGGCCAGCTGTCAGAAATAATTTGTAAGCAATGATTTCAGGGAGATCAGAAGCTCCGAAGAATGAACGGAAGCTCCGATCGGGCTGTCGGCCACCAGCCATTGATTGACATGTGGTTGGCTGAGAAGGATCGGAAGCAGGGGATCGGACGCTCTGATCGTGCGATCGGAGGTTCCGATCGATGTCTATTTAAAGGGGTGTCGAGCCTTATTTTCCCTTGCCCATTCCCCTCTTCTCTCTCTCATTCTTAGCTCCTTCTAGTTGATTTTAGGTTTCTAAGCAATATATTGGGAAGCCAGGAGTAGCGGAGCGCTTCGTGAATAACAGCGGAGCTGTGCCTAAGTTTTGAGGAAGTTGCCATCAACGGGCTGACTATGGACGCAGGTATAACTTTGGATCCCTATAGAGATTAGGGAGTATGTAATATCTTAGTTAAGGCTTTTAGAACACAATAAGTGATATAGTGATTATTGCTTATAGGCATGGATTTTGAGTACCTGGACTGCTAGAGTTGCTAGGGTGCTTGGGTTTTCTCAATAGAGGTACGGACGTATTATCTGAGATACCATGTTGAATATACATGTATTATGTTTGCATGTTTTGTGTGGCATTATTATGTGCATTGATATTATGCGGCATGCATGTACACTTTGAGCTTTATGCCTTGATTTGCATAACCTGTAGTAGGGGTCGCCAGCCCCGTATTTTAGCTGATGGATTTCCATGGATTTGGATCCGGTTATATCCACGAGTTTTATGGTATGGGAGCCACATCCTGATGCGAGGGCCCAGCATGCTACATACCATGGCGCCTTGACTGAGCAGTATTCTGGATAGGTTTTCCAGTACCCTTCATATTGCATGTGCATGCATGGTATATGTATATTCGTACTTTTGTACTGAGCGTTTTATGCTCACGTCCAAGTTTTTTGTGTTGGACACCCTATTCTATGGGGTAGGACTTAGGTTGAATGGACCCGGTGGTAGAGGTCGTTGAGCTGCAGTGGTTGCGTGGTGATCCTAACTCTGTTCAAGTTGTTAGGCTGGACATTTAGTACCTTCCGTTCGATAGGGTTGTATAATATTTTATTTAGCCCGTTTGTTCTGCCGGTGTATGTTGTAATTATGGTTTAAGTCTCCGCTGAATTTGTTAATGTCAAACTTAATTGCATGCTTAATCTTTGATTAGTTAGTGGTTCCAGGCTGGGTCACTACACTAGGTTCATGATCTTGATGAGAGACTAGGATTTAGAATGAGAAAGAACCGATTGGGATTAGTGTTTATATTGAATAGGCAATATAAAATTTGAGATTGATTTCTTGAATTGGATTTAAGTTTGATGGATTTTGGGAGTAATTTCTTGTGTTTATGTTAGACTGATTTTTTAGGTGAAGTCTTGGTTTAAGTTTTACTGATTTTAGGACTAATACTTAGATAACATGAACAATAAAATTATTCAAGTCGTTATTTTGGGATTTATAAGTAATCATTTGGGAACCATTGTTTACATTACATGTCGAAAAAATAATTGTAATTAGGTTGTAATTTTTGGGATTTAAGTTTGACATTTAGATTTTCAAATTAAGTTATGATTTTTGAGATTAAAGTTTTACAAGTTATGATTTTTGGAATTTAAGTTTGACTTTTGGATTTACACAAATTAACTTATGATTTTTGGGATCTAAGTTTGACATTTTGACTTTATTGAAATAGTTTAGCCATATGTTTTTAGACGTTTAAGATAAATCAAGTTTTGAGGACGAAACTTTCAATAAGGTGGGAAGGATGTGAAACCCTGGATGTTTTAAGGGCTATAAAATATTAAAATCTTGTTTTTTCTTGATAATATTGAAGGAGATTGTAATGATATAAATTAATATCAAGAGTACTTGATTTTGGAAGTTTGCATATCAATATAAAATGTATGCAATATAAATGTACATATCAAGTTATCTGCAAACTAAAAGGAATCAAATCTTGAAGATAGAATTTTATTCAAATTTTGAAACCTAGGCATCTTAATATCTTAAGAACTATTGGTGCCTATAAATAGACTCTCAAACCATGAGAAAATAACACAACAAATTCTCTCAAATTTTGAGTGAGGAAAGAGAGATGAGTGGGCAAAATGCTGCAGATATTTTCTTCAAGTTTGAAAAATCAACACTCCGACCAGGACCTATTGCCAAGTTTACAGAGAATCAAATCCTATCTTCATCATTTAGAATATATAAAAATATGTTATAAATATGTAGTCAAAATTTCAGCTTGATCCAACGAATAGAACTCTGCCTACGATGTTTGCAAGAATTCTGCACAGATTCTACATGGGAAATAAGCAGCTTTTGTTCGTGGTCTGGAAATGAATCCAAACGACCACCAAACCAGATCTTCACCGTTCACAATTTATATAAAATTCTTATGAATGTCCTGACCAAATTTCATGTCGATCCGACAGTTTGATATGTCTCTAACCTTTCTGAAATTTGACTGAATTTTTGTTAAGTGGGCTTTGTTTTTTAACATAATACGTATGATTTAAAATTCGATTATTCATACTATTTTAAAATCTTGTTATGTATTTTCTACTATTGATAGACATGGATTATGTTTTGTTTCAAATGTTTTTACGGCACTGTTATGATTTGAATTAAGAGTACAAAGAAAATTTCCGAACCATAATGAGTTAAGGCCCTGATGCGGTGGGTAATAATAATCATTCTATGACCTCACCTCTTAGTGGGATTACATATAGGGAACTGATCAGTTAGCCACAAATAAGAAGATGAATTTCAGTATCATGTCAAGTCAAGTCACGTATGATAAGTCAAGTTACGTTATGTTAAGTTATTCTATGTCATGATAAGATATCATATGCTATGAATATGTCTATGAATTATGTTATGTTTTAAAACTATGTTCGAATTATTTCAAGAATATATATATATATATATATATATATATATATATATATATATATATATGTGTGTGTGTGTGTATGTATATATATATATATGTATGTATGTATATTTTAAATGTCCATATGTTCGATCGACCCCACTTGTTGAACGACATCCAGATCGCTCACCACTTATTTTTTTTCTCCCATATGATACCGAGGAACAAGAAAAGGAACATGACATGTTTTGGGAATGGTGATGAGGAGATACTATTTGATTTAATCATGTTATGTATGATTTTCATATTTAGTATTCTGATTTTTAAGTTGTAAGACTCTTTCGTAATTTTTTTTCTCTTTTGAGATTTGGAGTTGTAAAGGAGATTATTTTGGAGTTTATTTATGAAATAGAATGGTTTTAGTTAAATTATGTACTAAGAGACTGGTTGTTTTCAAATTTTATTGGAAAAAAATGCCGATGTCGCCGATTCCGGGAGCGGGGCGTGACAGTTGGTATTAGAGCCGACCTTTCTTAATACGATATAGTTCGAGGATGAACCAGGCAGAAGCTGGTGGGCATGTGATGCTCGAGGCTGATAAGAGGGCGGGCAGTTATCGTCAGTTCCAAGAGGTTGCACGGACAATGAGCGGCTCTTGGCAAACTTCTAGGAGAAGGGAGACATAAATGAACCGATCCCGTGTCGGAATGATAAAGATTCTGAAACTTTGTAGGTATTGAACTGTACAATTGAGGACGTCTTAAAAGATTTGATAGGTACTAATTATATCAAGAAGGTGCATGTAGTGACCCTTACCCGGATCACCTACTAAACAGAACTTAGGCATGCAATTAACTTAATTAAACAGAAATCAGAATTTAACTGTGGAAACCATAACATTATACAATCCCAAGAAAAGGAATCTGTAAATATCCAAACCAATATACAACCAAATAGAATAGCTGTATAAACCCAAAACAACAGAATAAAAACCTAAACAAAGCTCCAGCTGATCAACCACTGCCTAGCCCCTCTTGGATCCACCCGCCTCGTTCAATCGCAAACCTGCCCCATGGAATAGGGTGTCCAGAAACACAGAGTACGAGACGTGAGCATAAAACGCTCAGCACGAGAGTATGAGTATACATGCATGCAAAGTGAACTCCCTATAAACTCGAGGTCAAGGATCAGAGAACAAAGACAGACCGGGCTCTGGTATATAGCACGCTGAGCCGTCGCTTCAAGAGGTGGCTCCCATAGAAAAGTACCAGTGGATATGCCGGACCCAAATCGATGGAAGTCCATCCACGAACAAGATAGGGAAAAACCCTACTAACAGACATCTCGAACGAGATAGATCAATATGCAAATGAATGCAGCATAAATCAATGGCATATAAATCATGCAGTCACATAATATATGCATACTCAGTCAGGATATCTCGAACAGTACTTTCGTATATCAAATACTAGGCAAGTGCTACCAGCCCTAGGTCCATGCCTATAATCTGCGCTACACTGCCAAATGATACTACTATCATTATAGCGCTCTAAACGCCTTAACTAAGCTAAAGCATACTCCTAAATATTTTTAGGAAGCAAAAGCTATACCTTCGTCCGTCGTTAGCCCTTTGCTGTCGAATGCCTCAAAACTATGCCACAGCTTCGCTACAACGCCTGGACTGCTATGCCACTTCCGGATTCCCAATGGGACGCCTAGAATTCCCTAGATCTGAGCTGGAAAGCTAAGGAATCGAGAGAGAAGAGAGGAATTGGTGCACTCAAATGTGAGCTTGGTACCCCCTATTTATAGACGGAGTTCGGATCGTCCGAACTGGACTTAGGAGCCTCCGAACACGTTCGGATCGTCCAAACTGGACTTTGGAGCCTCCGAACATGTTCGGATCGTCCGAACTGGACTTCGGATCGTTTGAACCCAATATTACGTCATTGATTACGTCAGCATAATGGCGTCATCCATGACGACTGTCGGCAGCACGTTCGGAGCATCCGAACTACTCTTCGGACCGTCCGAACTCACCAATGGAGCCTTCGAACCCGCAACCCTCTAACCATTATTGAGCGTTCTGAATCCATTTCCGAAGTCTGTTAATCCATCTGGGACTCCCTTAATCATGTTTTATTACATCTAAACATGATCGGATTATTAATTACTTGTAAATCATTAATTCTGGATACGGGTTCACAACAATCCAAAAAGTTCTTTATTAAACTAAATGATTACAGAGTTCACAACTGATTACAACTCAAAATGAAATCAAAACAACTCAGGATGTTTTTTACGCATCCTGCTTTCAAGCTCCCAAGTAGCTTCCTCAGCGCCTCGGCGCTGCCACTGTACTAAAACCAAAGGAATGACCTTGTTCCGCAAGACCTTATCCTTATGATCCAGGATACAAATAGGTCTTTCAACATAGGTCAAATCCTTATCCACTTGAACTTTAGACCACTGCAGAATATGATACGGATCTGCCACATACCGTCGCAACAGAGATACGTGGAACACGTTGTGAATACTGGACAGATACGGTGGAAAAGCCAAACGATAAGCCAAATCGCCAATATTCTCCAAGATCTCAAACGGTCCGATAAATCTGAAAGACAATTTGCCCTTAAGGCCAAATCTGAGAATCCTGCGGAAAGGTGACACTCTCAGAAACACTTTCTCCCCGACATCAAACTGCAAAGGCCTACGCTTAGTGTTAGCATAGCTGGCCTGACGATCCTGTGCAGTCTTAATCCGTTTCTTGATCTGATCAATAATATCTACTGCCTGCTGGATAAACTCCGGTCCCTCAGCCTGTCTCTCCCCCACTTCTTCCCAGAAGAGTGGAGTACGACAACGTCGCCCGTACAACGCCTCAAAAGGTGCCATCCCAATGCTAGTATGATAGTTGTTGTTGTACGCGAGCTCGATCAATGGCAAATGATCCTGCCAGGCTGAACCAAAATCCATAGTGGAAGCTCGAAGCATATCCTACAAAGTACGGATAGTGCGCTCTGACTGACCATCTGTCTCCGGATGATAGGCAGTACTCAAACTGAGAGTAGTACCCATCGCACGCTGAACACTCCCCCAGAACCTAGAAGTGAACCTGTGGTCTCGATCGCTGGCAATGCTTACAGGCACTCCATGAAGTCGAACGATATCCTGAACATACAGACGTGCCATGCGATCCACAGAGTACTCTCGACTATAGGCGATGAAATGCACTGACTTGGTGAGTCGGTCCACCACAACCCAGATAGCATCACAATTCCTCGAGGACATCGTCAAATGGGTCACAAAATCCATCGTGATAAACTTCCATTTCCACTCAGGATTAGGCAGACTGTGAAGCAAACCTCCAGGTCGTCGGTGTTCTGCCTTGACCTGCTAACACACCAAACATCTCGAGACATATTGATACACGCTGCATTTCATCCCCTTTCACCAAAACCGAGTACGTAGATCTTTGTACATCTTGTTTCTTCCCCGATGAATACTCAACTTGGTGCGATGTGCCTGAGACAAAATCTCCTCTTGCAACTCTTCATCCTGCGGAATCACAAGTCTACCAGAAAAACACAGAAAACCATCTGACTGATAGTGAAATCCAGACGAGCTACCCTCGTTAGCTAGGCGAGCTAAACGCTGGGTCTTTGAATCTGACATCTGAGCATCCCGAATCTTCGAATACAAAGCTGGCTCAGATAGTATCGCAAACATTTGGATACTCTGCATACCTTTCTTATGCTTGAAGGTATACCCCGAAGTACAACAGTCACTGATCGCACTAGACATCGAACAAGTCTGCAGTGCGGATAGTCGCACCTTGCGACTCAAAGCATCAGCGGTGAGATTAGCAGCTCCCGGATGGTACTTAATCTCGCAATCATAGTCCTTAACCAAGTCCATCCAACGTCTCTGCCTCATGTTCAACTCCGTCTAAGTGAACAAATACTTGAGACTCTTGTGGTCGGTGAAGATCTCAAATTTCTCGCCATACAGATAATGACGCCAGATCTTCAAAGCGAACACAATGGCTGCCAATTCCAAATCATGGACTGGATAGTTGTCCTCGTGAAGCTTCAGTTGTCTAGAAGCGTATGCAATCACATGCCTATTCTGAGTCAGGACACAACCTAACCCCAGAAGAGAAGCATCAGTGTATACCACATACCCTCCAGATCCTGACGGTAATGCCAACACCGGAGCAGAAGTCAACCGATGTCAAAGCTCACAGAAATTCTCCTCACACTCGGAGGACCACTCGAAATCAAAACCCTTACGGGTAAGCTGCGTCAACGGTCGAGCTAGCTGAGAGAAGTTCAGAATGAAGCGTCGATAATATCCTGCTAGACCCAGAAAACTACGGATCTCAGCAACCGTCGTTGGACGCGACCAATTCAGCACAGCCTCAATCTTGCTCGGATCAACAGAAATCCCCTCCCTGGATATGATATGGCCAAGAAAGACCACTCGATACATCCAGAACTCACACTTGCTCAGTTTGGCGTACAACTGCTCGTCCCGAAGAGTCTGCAGTACCACTCGCAAGTGAGAAACATGCTCCTCCGCATTATGCGAATACACCAAGATGTCGTCAATGAAGACCACGACAAACTTGTCTAAATATTCCCTGAAGACACGGTTCATCAGATCCATAAACATAGCCGGCGCATTAGTCAAACCAAATGGCATCACTAGAAACTCGTAATGCCCATAGCGAGTACGGAATGCAGTCTTGGCTATGTCCTGATCTCGGACTCTCAACTGATGATACCCATATCTCAAATCAATCTTGGAGTAAACCGAAGTACCCTGCAGCTGATCAAACAAGTCATCAATGCGAGGCAAAGGATACTTGTTCTTCACAGTAACTTGATTCAGCTGCCGATAGTCAATGCACAACCGCATAGACCCATTCTTCTTCTTCACAAAGAGAACAGGAGCTCCCCAAGGAGATACACTAGGACGAATGTACCCCTTGTCCAAAAGATCCTGTAACTGATTCTTCAACTCACGCATCTCTGACGGAGCCAGACGATACGGTGCTCGAGAAATAGGCGAAGTACCCGGCATCAACTCTATGCCAAACTCGACTTCCCTAGCAGGAGGAAAACCCGGAATCTCATCTGGAAATACATTTGGGAATTCATCCACAACAGGAATACTCTCTATCCAAATACTCTCAGCGGACAAATCAACTGCATAGATAAGGTAGATTTCCCCGCCAGACTCTAGAGCTCGACGGGCTCTCAAAACTGATACCAAAGGCATCGGGGGTCGCGCTCCCTCACCATAGAAAAACCAGCTATCACTCCCATCCGGATGAAAGCGAACTAATCTCTGATAGCAGTCCATTGAAGCTCGATAGGTAGTCAGCATGTCTATCCCCAAAGTACAATCGAAATCGTCCATCGCAAGGACCATGAGATTCGCCAACAAAATGTTCCCTTCGAACTCTAAAGAGCAACCCATCACTAGATGCTTGGCCAAAGCAGATTGACCCGTCGGAGTAGAAACAAAAACTACTACGTCTAGTGCAATGCATCGTAACTTATGTCTCTTAACAAAATGTGCAGAAATGAAGGAATGAGATGCACCAGTGTCAATAAGTACGATAACAGGTATACCATAAAGTAAAAATGTACCTGCAATGACCTTCTCATTCTCCTCCACAGCTTGATCATGCCTCAAGGCAAACACCTGACCAGAAGCCCGCGGTCTCAAATGAGAACTCCCAGCAAGCTGTCCCTGCGACCTCTGCTGAACGGTGGTCTGAGAACCTGATCCTGATCCTGAACCGCCTCCCCCAGATAGCGGACAATCCCTCCGGATATGACCAACATCTCCACATCGGAAACAAGCTCCAGAAGCTCTACGGCACTTGTCTGATGGATGGTTCTTCCCGCAATGGTCGCACTTGTCCTTCTTTCCAAAGCAAACAACACCTCCAGAACCAGAGGAAGAAGTAGATCCAGACTTCTTGAAAGATTGGGCGCGGGGACCCAAAGAACTAGCAGGCCTCGACTGAGAGAAAGACCTGTTCCGCCGAATGCTGTCCTCTGCCTGGTGACAACGGCTCACCAAACCCTCGTAGGACATGTCATCACCGACCGCCACACGCTCGTGGATCTCAGGGTTAAGGCCCTGAAAGAACAGATTATACTTCATCCCAGAGCTGTCAGCAATCTCGGGGCAATAGGATAGCAGATCAAAGAACTTCTGCTGATACTCGTCAATAGACATGGCTACCTGTCGCAGACTCAGTAGCTCGCCCGCCTTCGACTGACGGAGTGCAGGAGGAAAATACAGCTTCTGAAAAGCTGTGCGGAACTCGGCCCAAGTGGCCACTAACAAAGGGTGCAGAAGTAAATCTCCACCACCTACGAGCTCGCCCATCCAGAAGATAGCCAAGAGTCTCCATCTTCTGCTCCTCGGTGCAGTGGAAAGTCTGAAAAGTCTTCTCCATGCGGTCTAACCAGTTCTCCGCATCTTCCGGAGACTCACCTCCAACCAAGGGCTTCGGTTCCATCTGTAAGAATCGGCGAACGCTAAAACGTTCCTCATCACGACGACGATGATGACGGTCCCGATGACGCTCACGATCATCATCTCCCCAGCATCCACCTCCACTACCATGGCTACTCTGGTCATCGTAGTTTGCCATCTACAAAAGTACCTCACGGTTACTTTATGCAGAATCTAAATCCCAAGAATACTATGCATGCTCTGATACCATAAATGTAGTGACCCTTACCCGGATCACCTACTAAACAGTATTAAACAGAAATCAGAATTTAACTGTGGAAACCATAACATTATACAATCCAAAGAAAAGGAATATGTAAATATCCAAAACAATATACAACCAAATCGAATAGCTGTATAAACCCAAAACAACAGAATAAAAACCTAAACAAATCTCCAGTTGATCAAGCACTGCCTAGCCTCTCTTGGATCCACCTGCCTCGTCCAATCGCAAAAATGCCCCATGGAATAGGGTGTCCAAAAACACAGAGTACGAGACGTGAGCATAAAACGCTCAGCACGAGAGTGTGAGTATACATGCATGCAAAGTGAACTCCCTATAAACTCGAGGTCAAGGATCAGAGAACAAAGACAGACCGGGCCCTGGTATGTAGCACGTTGTGCCGTCGCTTTAGGAGGTGGCTCCCATACCAAAATGCCAGTGTATATGCCGGACCCAAATCGATGGAAGTCCATCCACGAACAGGATAGGGAAAAACCCTACTAACAGATATCTCGAACGAGATAGCTCAATATGCAAATGAATGCAGCATAAATCAATGGCATATAAATCATGCAGTCACATAATACATGCATACTCAGTCAGGATATCTCGAACAGTACTTTCGTATCTCAAATACTAGGCAAGTGCTATCAGCCCTAGGTCCATGCCTATAATCCGCGCTACACTGCCAAATGATACTACTATCATTATAGCGCTCTAAAAGCCTTAACTAAGCTAAAGCATACTCATAAATATTTTTAGGAAGCAAAAGCTATACCTTCGTCCGTCGTTAGCCCTTTGCTGTCGAATGTTTCAAAACTAGGCCACAGCTTTGCTACAACGCCTGGACTGCTATGCCACTTCGGGATTCCCAATGGGACGCCTAGAATTCCCTAGATCTGAGCTGGAAGGCTAAGGAATCGAGAGAGAAGAGAGGAATTGGTGCACTCAAATGTGAGCTCAGCACCCCCTATTTATAGACGGAGTTCGGATCATCCGAACTGGACTTTGGAGCCTCCGAACTGGACTTCGGAGCCTCCGAGTACGGATCATCCGAACTGGACTTCGGATCATCCGAACCCAATATTACGTCATTGCTTACGTCAGCATAATGACGTTGTGAGACCTCGGTTCTAAACATCTAATTAAGGAGTAAACAATAATTAAGCATCCAAGATCTAAGAACTAAAAGCAAAGCAAAGGAAAAAAAAAATTTTTTTTTTTAAAGAGGGCCGCGCTCGGGCGGCCAAAAACCGCCGCTCGAGCGCGCCCTGGACAGAGGCGCTACTGAGTTCTCAGAGTGGGGTGCGCTCGGGCTGCTAAAAATTGCAGCTCGGGCGCCCCCTACAGCAGAAACAGAACAGCAGAAAACGTGCTTTGCAATTCCATCTAAAACTATTCCAATGCAATCCAAATCAACACATACATTATAAATGCAGTTCCTCCGATTAATACATGAATTTCTAGAGTTTAACAACTACTACAAAATAGAACATGCCACAATAACAACACGGCAAAGCTTGCATGACAATACAACATAATAATGAAGTTCGTTATCTAAACATGTTCTAACAACACTAGGTAGACATGCTGACACGACTTCTAAACCGAGTCTCACTGCTACAACTTTCTCTCGGAGCTAACCATGCCTCTTCTGACTTGATCCTGCCCCACCTGTTGCCAAGTACACATACAAAACAAAGCAACAGCCAGATAACCGGTGAGAACGACATTCCCAGTAAAAGCAACATAACAATTAATACAACAATCAACATGCTTTCAATACAACAATTAAATTAATAACAACATAATGAATGCATGTCTTTTAAACCGGGATATCAATCTGATAAACGAGGGATTGCTTCTATGCTTTTGGGATCCCGAGGATAAGATCACGTAACAACTCACCGACTCTCTCAATCGAGGTGGTGCCACGTATCTCACTCCTTTAGACTTTGAGCAACTATAATGAGTATGCTAGCATTAGGCGAAACGACTACGACCTAGGCCACTCAATCATAGTTCCCAAACGTCTAAACAAAAAGGGCGGTTCTGCCCGCTGAAAACAAGATTGACTCAAGATTAATGCATAACATAAACATAACACATAAGTCATTTAACAAAAGCCAATACAATCAAACAAGACACAAGTTCCTCATGCTAGAACAAGTGTAAATGCAAGTATGTGATTTCAAAGGGAAAACTCGAGAACCACAGTCCCGAGTATGCTATCCCGCTACGATGACTGCTTTTACCTTTCAATGCAGTAGCTCCCAACTTTGGATATGCTACAAAAGAGATTGTATCAACAACTATACAATCTAACAACAACGAGGCAACGGTTCAAGGAAATTCTCTATACCGTTCTTTGTTCAAATCTCGGAAACGATCAAACAGCTGCTAACTCTGGGCTTGATACCTCCAAATGAATCTGTACGGAGACAAATGAATGATCAATAACCAAGATCAACTTAAGCCAAGTTCCAACAACTCAAAAACGGTTCCAAATCCTCAAAACTCAAACCGACGGCATAACGGCTATAAACTGAACAAACCGACAACGCAGACAGCAGTTCAATAGCGATATCAACTCAATTCAATGCTAATACAACAACAACAAGACAAACCCAACAAATCTCAAAATCATGATTTTCGAAAATAGCTTCCAAAAATCATAACAATTCCGAACATCGCTCTATTTCAAACCGACAGATAATAAACGATCAGAACTCCGCCAAGAACAACATACTAGAATCTAAATCGATTCTAAGAACCTCCGAAAAATAAAACATATCCGATCGGAGAAATACTTACGGTATAACGGAGCTCTCACTGCTGTGATCACTAATCTGCCTTCAGAATTAATTTCCAACGGACGGATCGAGTTTGGACTGGATTTTAAGAGCTTGGAGAAATCTTGGAGGCGTCTTCAATGGTGGAGCACGGCTAGGGGAGGAAGATAGAGTGCCAAGAATAGTCAACCTTTCTAGATATTATAACAATTTCAATATTTGCGTTTTAGTCCCTGAAAAATCCAAATTTTGCAAAATAGACCCTGATCAAAATCAAGTCGGCTCGTTAACTCTGGAAACTCTGATTATCTCAAATAAGCTCAATTAAGATAAAAACGGGGCTTTATAGACGTCATCCATGAAGACTGTCGGCAGCACGTTCGGAGCGTCCGAACCACTCTTCGGACCGTCCGAACTCACCAACGGAGCCTCCGAACCTGACGAGCCTCTAACCATTATTGAGCGTTTTGAATCCATTTCCGAACTCTGTTAATCCATCTGGGACTCCCTTAATCATGTTTTATTACATCTAAACATGATCGGATTATTAATTACTTGTAAATCGTTAATTCCTTATACGGGTTACTACAGTGCATCTTTTTTTCGAAAACTCATCATATAAGAACTCCAAAGTTAAGCGTGCTTCACTTAGGGCAATTGTAGGATGGGTGACCCCTGGAAAGTTTCTCAGGGTGCATGTGAGTGATTACATAAACACACTGAAAAAACCCGTCTTGAATCTTGATACAGTGAGGGAATTACTATTTAGATTTAATAATGTTATTTAGGGTTTTCATCTTTAGTATTATGATTTTTAAGTAGTAAGACGCTTCCGCAATTTTATTTCTCCTTTGGAAATTTTGGAGTTTTAAAGACGATAATTTTGGAGTTTATTTAAGAAATAGATTGGTTTTAGTTTAATTCTGTACTAAGAGGCTGGTTATTTTTGAATTTTATTTGAAAGCAACGGTGATGTCACCGGCTCTGGGAGCGGGACGTGACAGAAATATTATCAGAACAAAACTATGTTCATGATCTTGATGGGAGATTAGGATTTATAATGAGAAAGAACCAACTGGGATTAGTGTTTATATTGAATAGGAAATATAAAATTTGAGATTGATTTCTTGGATTTAAATTTGATGGATTTTGGGAGTAATTTCTTGGCTTTAAGTTAGAATAATTTTGTGGGTGAAGTCTTGGTTTAAGTTTGATTGATTTTGAGACTAGTACTTAGAGTACATGATCAATAGAATTATTTAAGTCCTTATTTTTTATTTACAAGTCATTTGGGAACTATTGTTTACATTACATGTAGAAAAAATAATTGAGAATTATGTTATATATGATTTTTGGGATTTAATTTTGACATTTTGATTTGTTAATTAAGTTATGGTTAAATGCATATTGACCATCTGTGAAAGTCCTAATTGACTTAATGTAAAATAAATAGCTTAATATATCCATATAAATTAAAAACTTGCACACGTGCCCCTTTTCTTTATTTTAAATAAGATTAATTAGCAAATCACCTCGTCGTTTTCCACAAAAATCTTGCACACACCAACAAAAGCGCACATGTGCAATTTTTTCTGGCGAACCCTAATCATGAACCAGCGGCTTGTTGAAGAGAAATCGAAATGGTGGTGTAAAAATGATATACACCCACAATTCTATGAAGATTCAAAGGTGTACTATATGTCAGCAAAGGTGGCTCAATATTGGTCAAAGATGGTGGGTGGTTTGAATGAAGGAAACGTGCATGTTTTTCATTTGGTCAATCATGTGCAGCTGAAGGAAATTCATTATGAATTTCCTGGCCTTCCAGCATTCTATATATCCCATCTCGAGTTCAATCATCTAAGCTTGAGTTTCTTCATCTCCCTTATTTATTTCTATATGTATTTGTGAGATAAGTTTTCTCCTATATAAGAGAGTGAGTGTCTCTTTGGAAATACAGAGAGAGGTTGTAATTTTCCAAATATTATAGTGGATCTTTTGGTCTTGCCCGTGTTTTTACCCTAATAATTTTGGGGGTTTTCCACGTAAATCTTGGTGTCTATTATTCTTCAATTTCCATAGTTTATATCTCGTGATGCCGCACCTGGAACCAACACTATAACGGTGAACTGGTGATGACTACCGGTAGAACCAAGAAAGAATATTTGGTTGATGTGTGCTCGGGGAACCACACCTTCTATCTTGGAAGTCGAGCGCAGATTCTTGTTGATGCTGATTAGGTTGAAATTTCCACAAGAAATTTAGTTGGCTAGCGCAGATTATGGAGATTTCTGTGCTCAAGGGAGAGATTGTTTCCTCCAAAGAAGAAGTCTGGAAAAGGCAAAAAGAAGTAACCCTCATAGTTTAGTTTGCCTTTTCTGTTGAATTTATCTAGTTTTTGTTTTGGATATGAATTGTGATGGTTTAGTGAATTGTTTACAATGAATTGTTTGATTTTAATGAAATACGAAGGGTTTGGGCTTTTTGAATGTCATTGATTTTTGATTCGCTGTATTGTGTTTAAAATAGAAAATTTTCTTCTTGGAGTGAGCACATGGATGTGGAGTTTCCTTCTGGTTCATTTTAATCTGATTTCTGTCCATTGGAGTTGACATGATGCCAGTATTTAATCTACTTTGAGTATTTGTTGTGGTGTCATATTTTGAATAAGTTGAAATGTGCGATGTTGTGATCTTCTCATTCGTGAAAGTGGAGAATTTTTATCTTGTTTGTATCCACTTATTTTTTATGCATTAAATTTATCTGACAAATTTCAAATCAGGTTACCATAGTAGGAAGTTATATTTTAATGGACAATTTGATGTCTTTCTTATGTTGGTTAGTGAGATTTGCCCTTAAATCCTTGATAAATATAAGATGTTATTTGTAAATCTTGGCAACATGGAGACGGGTGGAATAATTACTTGTGACAAGGCTTCTAGAAGATGTACTTTCCATTGGACTGTTGGAAAACGCGGCTCTCTGATCAATCACGATTGATACCCGGTGCAGCGGAAGTTTAAAAATTTTATCATGGAACAATTCCATGGTGTGGGTATCAACCATTCAACGATTAAATTATTGTGTGTGTAAAATTCAAATAACAATTAATTAAATTTTACCTTCAATCTCGAAGCGAGATTATTGGACACCACACAGATTTCTCTGCGCTTCTTGTATCTCCCAGGAACTGATGAACTCCTTCAATCAGGTCCACGAATGGGGTTTAAATCCCTCTGATAGATTGCACTAGAAAATCTATCAGAAGTTTTCTGCGAAGAGATTAAACGAATCTGATTCGTTATTCCTGACTGCGATTCAAAATCACAGACCGGAAATTCTCTGACAGAGCAAGGAGGGGCGGCCGAATTGTGAGAGTGAAAGGGGCTAGGGTTTCGAAAATTCTGCTCTCAAAATAATGACCTGTTGTGTGTAATTTCTGTACTGCAATAACTTATTTATAATGCAGGCCACTAACACCTTAGGGCCCATTAGTCATAAGCTAGGGCCCGACAAGCAAAGCCCGCACGTTCAGAAATTAATATAAAATTCATCGTGACTCCGATTGATGAACCGATTTCACCAATGTGCACAGAAACCATTTCTGCACATTTTAAAGTCAAAATAAATTTTCCTGAATCCGAATTCAGTGATTTCCAAAAATGTCCATCCCTATGTCATTTTAGGAAATCCTACTCCCTTACTCTTATTTAAGAAGTCCAACTCCTTAGTTCATTAAATTTAACTCTTTAAATTTAACTATCTCAACGGGGATTAAAACTCCATTACACTGTGTGACCCTCAATGGTTCAGGGATACAGCTAGCCGTGGGCTCACAACTCCTTGTGACTCGGAACAACACTTTCCGACTTGCCCAACGAATCAAGGTAAAGCGCCTAGCAACATCGCCCCATGATTCCCTAGGTATCACTGATAGTGCCTACAAGAACTAGTAGATTTTGGTTAGCGTACAGTACGGTCCCTTCATCCATATATCCCGATCGAATCAACAACCATTGGTATATCGAGAGTCGCTCAAGATTCGATAACTATGCAATACATCTTGAAGATCAAATTAGTGACATCGCATGTGCTACTAAGAAACCATTTCTTAAATCACATCAAGTACTCTGGCCAGAGATTTGTCACACTAATATCTCCTCAGATCGCATAGGATATCCACACTCGCAAGTATGTGGTGAATCCTTGACAACAATGAATTGACTCCTATATGTGTCGTAACTGTACCCAATCTCGACACCTGATGACCCCCATAGAGTCGGTAAACGAGTCAAAGCACAGCACTAGCATATAGAGTCTCCATGATGTTTCAAGTCGTAAGGACTAATGGTGTACAACCAAAACCGCGGACTTTATCCACTCGATAAGTGATAACCACTTGGAAAGTCCGGATAGGGTAGTTCGATTATTCATCCTATGAATATCCATTTGCATGCTTCGAACATCTCCATGTTCCCTACCAATGAAACGTGGTACTCCGCATCGCAAATGCTAGTCTCAAACTCGAGCGATCCTTATCCTTATTATCGGACGGCTCAATCGACTAGGAACGGTTTTAGAATATACAGTGACTATAAGATGTATTTCATGATAGACATCCCCATGTTCTACCACATCTTACATACACTATAGTATATTCAAGGTCTTTATCAAAACAACAATAGTATATCACAATATAACAATATGAAGTAATATAAAGTCATTGCCATTAATAAAAGTGTAAATAATATTAAACAAAAGATTGTTTATACAAAGAGTCATCAAAGCCCATAGCCACACAGTTGGCTCACTGGGCACCTACTCTTACAATCTCCCACTTGCCCTATAGCCAACTAGTCATACTACGTAGACCCATTGCTTCGCGATGTTTGTCAAACAATGGTCCTGGCAAGGGCTTAGTAAGCGGATCAGCGATATTGTCTGCAGAGGCCACTCGTTCGACAATGATGTCTCCTCTTTCAACAATCTCCCGGATTATGTGGTATTTCCTCAGTACGTGTTTGGATCTTTGATGAGACCTTGGTTCCTTTGCTTGAGCAACGGCACCCGTGTTGTCACAGTACACCGGGACTGGACCAACAAATTCAGGAATGACGCCCAACTCTTGGACGAACTTCCTCATCCAAACGGCCTCTTTAGCAGCAGCTGATGCTGCAATGTATTCAGCCTCAGTGGTGGAATCCGCTGTGGTGTCCTGCTTGGAACTGTTCCAAGAGACAGCACCGCCATTGAGCATGAACACAAATCCAGAGGTTGACTTCGAGTCATCCACATCACTTTGGAAGCTAGAGTCGGTATAGCCTTCCAATTTGAGTTCTCGTCCTCCATAAACCATGAACATATTCTTAGTCCTTCGTAAGTACTTAAGAATGTCCTTCACGGCTTTCCAATGCATTTGACCAGGATTAGACTGATATCTGCTCGTGACACTCAGAGCAAATGCTACATCCGGTCTGGTAGATATCATCCCATACATGATACTACCTATAGCTGACGCATATGGTACATGTGTCATATTCTCTATCTCTGCATCAGTCTTGGGACACATAGACTTGGATAGAGAAACTCCATGACACATGGGTAGATGTCCTCTTTTGGACCCATCCATTGAAAACCGTTTCAATATGGTATCGATGTAGGTTGATTGAGTGAGTCCTATCATTCTCTTAGACCTATCTCTATAGATCTGTATCCCAAGAATGTAGGATGCCTCTCCCAAATCCTTCATCGAAAATCTACCTGATAACCATATCTTTGTTGACTGCAACATCCCTACATCATTCCCAATGAGTAGGATGTCATCAACATAAAGTACTAAGAATGTCACCGCATCCTTAACTACTTTCTTGTACACGCAAGGTTCCTCCGGGTTCTTGATGAAACCAAAATCTTTTATTGTTTCATCAAATTTCTGGTTCCAACTTCTTGATGCTTGTTTTAGACCATAAATTGATCTCTGAAGCTTGCATACCTTATGCTCGCTTCCCATGGATGTGTACCCCTTAGGCTGCTTCATATATATTTCTTCCTTAATGTCTCCATTAAGAAAAGCAGTCTTCACATCCATTTGCCATATCTCATAGTCATACCATGCAGCTATGGCAATCAGGATTCTTATGGACTTGAACATTGCAACTGGTGAAAAGGTTTCATCATAGTCAACTCCTTGCCTTTGAGTATAACCTTTCGCCACCAATCGCGTCTTGTAGGTCAATACCTTACCATCAGGCCCAAGCTTTCTCTTGTAGATCCATTTACACCCTATTGGAACAATTCCATCGGGAGGATCTACTAAAGACCAAACTTGGTTTGTATGCATCGAATCCAATTCTGACTGCATAGCTTCAAGCCATAAATTCGAATCCGCATCAGAAATTGCTTCCTTGAAGTTTCTTGGATCACATCCAATGTCGGGTTCATCTTGATCCCCTTCAAGAAGAAGACCATATCGAACTGGAGGTCTAGAAGTCCTTTCGGATCTTCTAGGTGCAGGCGTGTCCAGCAATGGTTCCTGAGGTGTAGGATCGTTATTTTGTATTTCGGGTTCTTCTCGAACTTCTTCGAGTTCCATCATCTCGCCTTTCTTATCCAATAAGAACTCCTTCTCCAAGAAGGTGGCATTCCTAGAAACAAACACCTTTGTTTCAGCAGGATAATAGAAATAATATCCGATTGAATTCTTCGGATACCCTACAAAATAACATAAGCTGGATCGACTATCCAACTTATCTCCCACTGTCCGCTTCACGTAAGCAGGACATCCCCAAATCCTCAAGTACGAATACTTAGGAGCTTTGCCATTCCATAACTCGTATGGTGTTTTGTCCACTGCTTTAGTGTGGACGTTGTTCAACAACAATACCGCCGTTTCAAGCGCATAGCCCCAAAACGAAGGTGGAAGCTCAGTGAAGCTCATCATAGATCGAACCATGTCCAACAAAGTTCGATTACGACGCTCCGATACACCATTAAGCTGTGGTGTCATAGGAGGAGTCCACTGAGAGAGAATCCCATTCTCTTTCAGATAGTCCAAAAACTCGGTACTCAAGTATTCTCCACCTCGATCCGATCGAAGTGCTTTAATACTTTTACCTAGCTTGTTTTCTACTTCAGCCCTGAATTCTTTGAACTTTTCAAATGCTTCAGACTTATATTTCATTAAATATAAATACCCATACTTTGAATAATCATCAGTAAAGGTAATGAAGTAGGTGTGGCCATGTTGAGTCCCTACTCTAAATGGACCACAAACATCTGTATGGATCAAATCCAACAGATTCTGACTACGCTCAGGTTTCCCCTTAAAAGGAGATTTAGTCATTTTTCCTTTTAGGCAGGATTCACAAGTAGGTAGAGAGTTAATATCAGACATATCAAACATGCCCTCTCCCACTAGCTTGTTCATCCTCCTTGAGGAAATATGACCTAGCCTAGCATGCCAAAGGTTCGCCGGGTTTTGACTATCGATTTTCCTTTTGTTTGTTGTCGCCGGTTTATCAATATAATTTATTGGAACGTCTTTTAGTTTTAAGTTGTATAGATCGTTTTCAAGTTGTCCATTTCCAATTAAACATTCATTCTTGTAAATATTGCAAATCCCATTCACAAAATTGCAAGAATAACCATCTCTATCAAGCATAGAAATAGAAATAATGTTTTTAATTAAATCTGGCACAAATAAAACATCTCTTAACAATAATTTAAAACCGTTCTGCAAAGTCAAACAAACATCTCCAATGGCCGTAGCTTCAACTCTGGATCCATTCCCGAGCCTCAGCTGGGTCTCACCCATTCTAAGCCTGCGACTTCTTGTCATCACCTGCAAATCATTGCAAATGTGAGATCCACATCCGGTATCCAATACCCAAGAAGTTGTATTAAGTGACATGTTTATTTCAATATAGAACATACCCTTTGCAGTTCCCAACTGCTCAAGATATTCCTTGCAGTTGCGCTTCCAATGACCCGGCTTCTTGCAGTAATGGCAAACATCCTTGGATTTTCCATTGTTTGAAGCCTTTGTCTTTTGCTTCTTCTCGGGCTCGACTTTCTTGGGTGGGGCAGAACGTTTCTTGCCCTTCATACTTGGCCCCTTCTTAGCAGAAGATGAGGAGCCCACCAAGAAAGCTGGCTTATCCTTCTTAAGTGTGGATTCATATGTAACGAGCATATTGACCATCTCTTCAAGGGTGGCCTCTATCTTGTTCATATTAAAATTTATCACAAATCCATCAAATGAAGAAGGAAGAGACAGAAGCAATAAATCCACATTGAGTTCATGTTCCAACACCAAATCTAGGGTCGCCAACTTCTGTATGAGCCAAATCACTCGTACCCCATGATCACGGACCGAAGTCCCTTCACGCATGCGACACGTCATTAGCTCCTTAACAGTAGCGAACCTTTCAGCCCTCGATTGAGCCCCAAAAAGTTCCTTGAGTTGAGCGTGAATGTCAGCAGCATTCACGGTGTCCTCAAATCGCCTCTGGAGTTCATCAGACATCGAGGCTTGCATATAGCATTTGGTCTTGATGTCATGGTCACACCATGCATCAAGTTTGGCCAATTCCTCCGGACTTATGTCAGCTGGTGCTTCCTTCGGAGGTGCTTTCTCTAACACGTAGAGCATTTTCTCCGAAGTTAAGACAATCTTCAACTTCCGGAACCATTCCGTATAGTTGGCGCCAGTCAACTTGTTTTGTTCGAGGATCGAGAATAATGGATTTCGCGAATTCATTGTATGAAATACTGAAAAGAAAAACAGACATATATCAATGATTGTTTAACAATTTACTAAGACATAAAATAGGCGAATTTAATTTTATGAATCTCACTCCCACTATTTTAACGATTTCACCACCCTCTAGTGAAAACGGGAAACTTTTTCCTTAGTGAGAACATGGAGTCCAATTGACAAACTTATGGTCCCGAATAATATCAGCCAACCATAATTCTCAAAAGGTAGAGCCCAATTGCTTCCAAAGCAACCCCCATGTGTTTACCTCATGTCCAATAAGGGCACAATAATATGACGCCGTTTAAAGTGACATGTCAAGATGACCCATCAATATTAAGTTGTGATGGACGGTCGCCATGTGGATCCCCCAATAATATGAGCCGATCCCATGGGAGTTCCACCCAACTTACAACACTTGTCGATCCAATGTACAGCTTTCCGACGGACGGGCCCCCCCAATAATATGAGCCGGACCGTATCCGCGGGTAGCATCACATACATTGACCGTTGATGGAAGGTGGGAACATTTAAACAAATTTAAATTTCCTTTATTTATCTTGATATAAATTTTAAATCATATTTAAAATGAGGGATTTTTAATTATAAAAATATTTGTCTCATCATATTCATTTTATTGCATGCTTGCCGGATTCACGCAATTTATGTCTAAACATGCATACAATCATAATATCAAATATTATATAGGATGATCGATTCCATTTCTAATTGACCCGTGGTTGCCAATCACGGGTCTTAGTCCAATCCTAGGTAATATGCAGTATGCAATGCAATCCTATTACATGTGCTTCCAATTTTCATTTCTTCAGTCTTTATTGTCTGCTGGGCCCACCATCTTCAAATCTTGATCTCCCACTAAATCTAATGCATTTACAATAAATAACAATGACAAGTAGGGGATACATTTTTAGGGGTGGGAACGGGCTATAAACCAAGCCCACTTTTATTACATATGACATTCATATCGGGCCATAAACCAGGCCCATTAATAAAACCAACAACAATAAAAACAAAATGTAAATTCCTAACATACACCTACAAAATTGGTCATGGCAATCGATCATCCTTATCCAATAACATTTAATTCAAAATTAATTTATTGGATAACATGCAGTGGCAATTCAAATTTAAACAAGATAAAATCATATTTTATATATAAAATCTCATTTCACATATAAAATCATATTTTATCTCTATATCAAATAAAATCATATTTTATCTATAAAATCAAATTTTACAAATAAAATCATATTTTACTCAATATATCATAAGATCATATCTTATCATCAATTGTACCAAAATAATTGATTTCAAAATTCAATTTACGGATAAAACATTAAAATTTTCCAAAAATTCAAATTTATCCAAAATCAATTTTAAAATTTACGGACTCGAACAATTCGATCCGAAATCTCGTGAACCAATCAAAAACAATTTTTGACCGGACCAAAAATAAAATTTTATCACATTAAAATTAATTTTAAATAAAAATTTAATTTTTCCCGCGGGCCCGCCCGGGACACTCCCGGGCCGGCCCGCACCCGGGCGCGGGCCGGGGGCAGCCCGGCTGCCCCCTTAGGGCAGCGACTCTCGCTGCCCTGGCGGCGCCTGGTGCCGCCGCTGGGCGGCGCCGTGCGTCGCCCTGGGCACCTTTGGGCGGCGACGGTCGCCGCCCTGGGCGGCGCCGTGCGCCCCCTTTGGGCGGCGCCGTGCGCCTCCCCCGGGGGCAGCGACCATCGCCGCCCCCTCCGGGCAGCGATCCAATCGCTGCCCGGGTTTTGCCCCGAAAAAAAAAAATTTTTATTTAAAAATATTTATTTTGTTTCAAAAAACCGAGACTCAAAAATTTTGTACAATTGATTAATTCAATCGTTTGATCTGAGCAACCTTGCTCTGATACCACTGTTGGAAAACGCGGCTCTCTGATCAATCACGATTGATACCCGGTGCAGCGGAAGTTTAAAAATTTTATCATGGAACAATTCCATGGTGTGGGTATCAACCATTCAACGATTAAATTATTGTGTGTGTAAAATTCAAATAACAATTAATTAAATTTTACCTTCAATCTCGAAGCGAGATTATTGGACACCACACAGATTTCTCTGCGCTTCTTGTATCTCCCAGGAACTGATGAACTCCTTCAATCAGGTCCACGAATGGGGTTTAAATCCCTCTGATAGATTGCACTAGAAAATCTATCAGAAGTTTTCTGCGAAGAGATTAAACGAATCTGATTCGTTATTCCTGACTGCGATTCAAAATCACAGACCGGAAATTCTCTGACAGAGCAAGGAGGGGCGGCCGAATTGTGAGAGTGAAAGGGGCTAGGGTTTCGAAAATTCTGCTCTCAAAATAATGACCTGTTGTGTGTAATTTCTGTACTGCAATAACTTATTTATAATGCAGGCCACTAACACCTTAGGGCCCATTAGTCATAAGCTAGGGCCCGACAAGCAAAGCCCGCACGTTCAGAAATTAATATAAAATTCATCGTGACTCCGATTGATGAACCAATTTCACCAATGTGCACAGAAACCATTTCTGCACATTTTAAAGTCAAAATAAATTTTCCTGAATCCGAATTCAGTGGTTTCCAAAAATGTCCATCCCTATGTCATTTTAGGAAATCCTACTCCCTTACTCTTATTTAAGAAGTCCAACTCCTTAGTTCATTAAATTTAACTCTTTAAATTTAACTATCTCAACGGGGATTAAAACTCCATTACACTGTGTGACCCTCAATGGTTCAGGGATACAGCTAGCCGTGGGCTCACAACTCCTTGTGACTCGGAACAACACTTTCCGACTTGCCCAACGAATCAAGGTAAAGCGCCTAGCAACATCGCCCCATGATTCCCTAGGTATCACTGATAGTGCCTACAAGAACCAGTAGATTTTGGTTAGCGTACAGTACGGTCCCTTCATCCATATATCCCGATCGAATCAACAACCATTGGTATATCGAGAGTCGCTCAAGATTCGATAACTATGCAATACATCTTGAAGATCAAATTAGTGACATCGCATGTGCTACTAAGAAACCATTTCTTAAATCACATCAAGTACTCTGGCCAGAGATTTGTCACACTAATATCTCCTCAGATCGCATAGGATATCCACACTCGCAAGTATGTGGTGAATCCTTGACAACAATGCATTGACTCCTATATGTGTCGTAACTGTACCCAATCTCGACACCTGATGACCCCCATAGAGTCGGTAAACGAGTCAAAGCACAGCACTAGCATATAGAGTCTCCATGATGTTTCAAGTCGTAAGGACTAATGGTGTACAACCAAAACCGCGGACTTTATCCACTCGATAAGTGATAACCACTTGGAAAGTCCGGATAGGGTAGTTCGATTATTCATCCTATGAATATCCATTTGCATGCTTCGAACATCTCCATGTTCCCTACCAATGAAACGTGGTACTCCGCATCGCAAATGCTAGTCTCAAACTCGAGCGATCCTTATCCTTATTATCGGACGGCTCAATCGACTAGGAACGGTTTTAGAATATACAGTGACTATAAGATGTATTTCATGATAGACATCCCCATGTTCTACCACATCTTACATACACTATAGTATATTCAAGGTCTTTATCAAAACAACAATAGTATATCACAATATAACAATATGAAGTAATATAAAGTCATTGTCATTAATAAAAGTGTAAATAATATTAAACAAAAGATTGTTTATACAAAGAGTCATCAAAGCCCATAGCCACACAGTTGGCTCACTGGGCACCTACTCTTACGTGGACGACCAGGCGGCTTATCTTGAAACTCTTGCCGGCAATCGAGGTAAGTTTTTTGCAATTAAATTTCATCTTTGGCACTCTCAATCTTGAGAAGATCGCCATCGACACTTCTCATGAAGAATTGTGTTGTTCTGCTATTCTTTCTGAAATTATTGTGTGAACGTATAAATTTAGGGCCTAAAAAATTTATTATGAAATGAAAGGGTAATTTCGTCGTGTTAGGTGCAAACGTAGGGAAATACGATGAAAAATTGCATCTGGTACGCGTACACTCACAACATCTGTCAGAGGGGGGACATGTGCAAAAGTTTTGAACTTACATGGATATATTAGGCTATTTATTTTACATATGGGTTTTAAGCCAATTAGGACTTTCACAGGGGTCTATATGAATTTAGCCCAATTAAGTTATGATTTTTTGGGATCTAAGTTTGATAAGTTACGATTTTTGGAATCTTGAGTTTGACATTTGGACTTTATGATTTTTGGGATTTAAGTTAGAAAATTATTGATGAAATAGTTTAGTCATATGTTGTTAGACGATTAAGATAAATTAATTTTCGAGGATGAAAAATTCAATAAGATGGGAGGGATGTGAAACCCCGGATGTTTTAAGCGCTAAAAAATATTAAAATCTTGATTTTCTTGATAATTTTGAAGGTGATTGTACCAAGATATATTAATATCAAGAATATTTGATTTTGGAAGGTTTAATACCAAGATAAAATATATGAAATATAAGTAGATTGTAAATATCAATTTAACTGGTATCTAGAAGAATCAAATTTGGAGATAGAATCTTATTCAAATTTTGAAACCTAGGTATCTTAGTTGATCTTGAGAACTATTGGTGCCTATAAATAGACTCTCAAACCATGAGAAAAATCACACAATAAATTTAAATGACACAACAAATGCTCTCAAATTTTGAGTGAGGCAAGAGAGATGATTGGGTGAAACGCTCCAGATATTTTCTTCAAGTTTGAAAAAGTTGCACTACATCCATGACCTATTGCCAATGCTAAGAGGATTCGAATTCGATCTTCACCATTCAGAATGTATCATAAGAAATTATAAATATGCGGTCAAAATTTCAGCCCGACCCAACGGCTAAAACTCCGCCTACGAATTTTTCAAGAATTCTGTATAGATTCTACTCGAGAAAGATGCGGCTTCTGTTCGTGGTCTAGAAATGGATTCAAACATCCTCGAAACCAAATGTCCACTGTTCACAATTTATATAACATCGTTGTGAATTTCTTGACCAAATTTCATGTCGATCCGATGGCTCGATATTTCTACGACCTTCCTGAAATTTGACTGAATTTTTGGTAAGAGGGCTTTGTGTTTTAAAATAGTGAGTTTGATATAAAATTTGATGGTTCATAATATTTTGAAATCTTGTTAAGTATTTTCTAATCTTGATAGTTGATACGACATTATTCTGTTTTGTTTCAAATGTTTTTACGACACTGTTATGATTTGAATTAAGAGTGGAAAGGAAATTTTTGAACTATGAGTAAGGCCTTGATTCGGTGGGTAATAATAATTGTTACATGATCTCATCCCTTAGAGGAATATATATAGGGGACTTATTAGTTAGCCACAAACAAGGAGATGAATTTCAGTATCATGTCAAGTTACGTATGATAAGTGAAGTTACGTATGATAAATTAAGTTAGGTTATGATAGGTTATGCTATGTCATGATAAGATATCCTATGTTATGATTATGTCTATGAATTATGTTATGTTTTAAAACCAAGTCTGAATTCTATCAATAATATATATATATATATATATATATATATATATATATATATATATATATAGAGAGAGAGAGAGAGAGAGAGAGAAAAAAAAAAATTTAAGCTGCCCAATAAATTCCTGCCCACTTCGTTCCCGACCACTAAAACCCGGTGCCGGGTTTTAGTGGTTTTTGTTTTTGATTTTTCGCACCACTAAAACACGGCATCGAGTTTTAGTGGTCGGGCACGAAGTGGGCATTATTTTTTGGGCAGCTGAAAATTTCTATATATATATATATATATATGTGTGTGTGTGTGTGTGTGTGTGTGTTTGTGTGTATGTATGTATATTTTAAATATTTGTATGATCGATCGGCCCCCACTTGCTGAGCGACTTCTAGATCGCTCACCCCTTAATTTTTCTCCCAGATGATACCGAGAAACAAGTAGAAGAAAAGGAACATGACATGTGTTTGGAAATGGTGATGAGGAGATACTATTTTGATTTAATCAAGTTATTAGGGATTTTATCTTTAGTATTTTGATTTTTAAGTTGTAAGACGCTTCCACAAATTTCTCCTTTGGGAATTTTGGAGTTGTAAGGACGATTATTTTGGAGTTTATTTATGAAATAAACTAGTTTTAGTTACATTATGTACTAGAAGGCTTGTTGTTTTCGAGTTTTGTTGGAAAACAACGTCGATGTTACCTGATCCAGGAGCGGGGCGTGACACCCTCAACCTCATTTTGAATAAAAAAAAAAACCCTAAGCCTCACTTTCGAATCGAAGAAAATGGAAAATCTACACAAATAGATGAGAAATCTATGATTATGAGATGTAAATCCTTTTTTATTTTAACTCTTGCTTGATTTACTTGGATGAGAGATAAGAGATTTTATGTTTCTACATGAAATTTTGATTTTGGTTATGGAAATAACGATGTATATGTAATATGTGTTCTATCATTTTTGTTTGTAGTTTCTCTAAGTGCATATGTTTTAAATGAATATGTTTTAAATTTGACTGACCCTATCAAGTTTGATTTATTTTCATCACATAAGGCTTATGTGCTTCATTGATGAAGTTAAGTTGGTGTTATCTCTTTTTTTTTTTAAATTCTTTTTTGTCGTTGTTTTGATTGTTCTAATAGACCTTCTTCATTATTATTTTCATTATTATCCTATTTGGCAGCTAAGATTAGAAGTTTCTTAACTCTTAACTTGTTTGTTTCTAAATATTATCTAGTAGTGTATGATTTTTCCATTCAGGATAGAGTTTAATATGCCTCCAAGTCCATCCCAAACATCAAACCCAACAGAAGCAGAAACACAACATTCCACAGCTCCAAAAAGAGAGATGCAAATATTGCAAATTTAAGATTCCAACAGTTTATAGAAGTACTAGTGGGTTAAAAAACCACTTAGTAAAGAGATGTAAGTCAATTCCTCTTTATGAAGCAAGTACAAATGATAAAAGTCAAACTATATTGATGAATGAGACTATGGGACAAGGAAGTGTCTTGGTTCCTCATAATTTTAATCAGAAAAGATGTGATTTGAAATTGGCAAAGTATATGATTGTTGATTAAGTGTATTTTAGGGATGTTGAAGGGAAGAGGTTTTTAGAAGTATTGCATGAATTGCAACCGAGATTTAGAATCCCTGATTGAAAGAAAGTTTCAAGAATGTTTTATGATCTATTTTCTTAGTTGAAAAAGATAAGATACAAAGTGTTATCGGAGACCAAATGGTAAGTATCACAACCGATACTTGGACATCCATTCAAAACCTAAATTACATGGTAGTGAAAATGCATTTTTTGGACTGTGATTGGAAGTTGCATAAAAGAATAATTAACTTCACAAAAATTAATAGTCATGCTGGGAAAGAAATTGGAAAGATGGTTGAGGTTTGTCTGAGAGAGTGGGGGATAGAAAAGTCTTTTCAATTGTAGTCGACAATGCTTCCTCGAATGGCACTGCAATTGATTACTTGAAAAAAAAAGAATGAAAAGTGAAAACTCATTGTTGTTTGAAGAAAAATACTTTCATTTGAGGTGTGTGTGTCATATACTTAACTTAACTATCAAGGATGGCTTGATGGAGCTTAATTCTCAATTAAAGTCATAAGGAATGCGTTTGTTTTTGTTCATTCTTCCCCATCAAGGTTGAATAAATTTAGTTAGTTTCACGTGCTATCCATGTTTTCTAGTACGTCGACGGTTCCTATGGATGTCAAAAGAAGGTGGAATTCAACTTATAAAATTCTTGAATTTGCATTAAAGTATGAAGGTTGTTTGAAAGGATGTCCGAAGAATGGTTCCTTTTTATGAATTATTTTGTGAAAAAGACGAAAATGGTAAAGAAAGAGTGGGGCTTCATATTGTTGATGATCAGAGAATGCAAAGGCTTTTATACATTTTCTGAAAAAAAAATTATGATGCCACTTTAGAGCTAAGTGCATCTAAATGCCTTACCTCCCAATTGATTTATCAATCAATGATTACACTACAAGTTGAGATTGAGAGAAAGAGAAGTGATTATTTAGATCAAACTCTTAAAAATGTAGCATGTGCAATGAAGTTAAAGTTTGACAAGTATTGAGGGAATTTAGATGATATGAACCCTTTGATATTTATTAGAAATATTTTGGACCCAAGGAACAAAATTCAGATGATCAAAGTCAGCATAAAAAATTGGGAGGTACTCCTAGAAAGATCCAAGAGTTCATTGATAAGGTCAAACAAAACTTAGTTATCTTGTGGATGGAATTCAAGGGATACATGATGTCTTGAATATTGAGAATCAAAGTATACGAATATAGTGGGATGGTAGAGATGGTGGTACTTGTGGTGGTGGAGGTCTTTTTGATGAATTTTTTTAATAATGTGGAAGCACAAAAAGAAGGACAACTTCAAGAGATATCCAATGAAGTGGATAAGTACCTAGAGGATGAGATTGAAAAACGATCTAATCAATTTTTCAATCTTTTGGAGTCGTGGAGAACAAGTGAAACTAGGTACCCCGTCCTTTCACTTCTTGCCAATGATATTTTTGCAATTACATGTTCAACTGTTGCTAGTGAGTTCGCTTTTAGCTTGGGCAAAAGAGTCGTGGATCCTTTTAGGAGCAGTTTGAGTTTAAATAGCAGAGGCATTGGTATGTACTAGTGATTGGCTAAGGGCATCTCCAACCCTCTTCTATAATGGAAGATTCCTCCATTATATTCATTATAGAGGAAGGTTGGCACTCCAACCATCCTCCAAATGCACACTCTATTTTGTAGAGTCCTACAGTGATCCTCCATTTATGGAGGATCACTGTACATTTGGAGACATTTTTGGAGGATGACATTAATTACAAAAATTTCATCCTCCAAAATTGCAAAAGGGTCATTCTGTAATTTTTTTCTTTTTGATCCATTTTATTTTTCTAAATTTTTGTAATTCATTTCAGTGTTCCATTTATTTTAATTTAGTTTTAATTTATTTGAAGTGTTTTATTTTATTCATAAATTAATTAATTGTAATTTTAATATTTATAATAAATATCAAATGGAAATAATGAACAAGGTCATGAAAAAAAAACACAACACAAATTAGTACAAACATTTTATTAAAAACAATTTATTAAAAAAATTGTATTACAAATATTTATTGTCGACTTAATTTAACTTGGAAAACATGCGATATTTTTTGACATAGAAATATAGCAATACAAAAGGACATGCCACCAAAAAATTTAAAAAAAACGCAAACAACAATAAAAATAAACACATTCGTTGCAATCAGGAAAATACACTAGTAGTCCGAAAGGTCGGGTCCGGGTGGTGAAGTTCCTCCGAAGAATTGTCCAAACGGTGCAGAATTCCCAGCGGAACCATCCCCCTTTTGCTGATCTTTACTTATAATTTTTTAGTTTCTCTTTGACCAAGTATGGACGGACTGATTCATCAACAGACATGGGGTTCAACAATAGTATTTTATTATCTTCCTTATCATCCATTATCTCATTCCTTTGTTTCAAATATCAATGAACTGTTGTCGATGGACCTCAGCATTCTCCATCACAACCACCATTTTCTCACTACATTTGGCCATTATGGAAAAGTACTTTAAGTGTTCTTCATTAGCTTTTCTTTAGCATTTGGCCTTTTTTATGCCAATTGGACGCCGAGAACTCCTTGATGGGATATCTTTATCTAGGTTTATAGCAAACCCGGGTAGCCCTGGAGAATCGGGTGTTGGTGATTCTGTGTTGGGGGAATAGTCTGACTTGAAGGAAATGAGGAATCGATATTCCAATGGTTTGGTACGAAATTAGGTAAAACAACGTTGGATGATCTAAACTTCTCCTGATCCTTAATTAACAACCAAAACATGATCCAACCTCCAAGTCGACCCAGGTGATTGCTTAAATAATACTTTTACTTGATCCAACTACAACCACATATAATTTGTATCTTAGTTACATACAGTAAAAATAAATTTTTTTTGACATATATATGCTAAAAAAATTAACTACTCACAATGTCTTTCTCAGAAGCACCACTTGTTTATCTTAATTTATATTTTATGTCTGTATGATTAATGTTTTATTTTTCAATTTAATTATTTTGTGTTGTTTGCAATTTAATGACCAAATAAATGTCATTATTTTAAAAAATCGAGTTGAATAAATTTTAATGTTTTTATGTTTAATAATATAATACATAATTATTAATATATTACACGATTTTTATTTGAAGCTTATCGAATTAATTCAGTTGAAAAAAATTATGTAATTATTAACTATATATATGTGTTTGTAAAAGAAAAAAAATAGAAAAATGGAGTATTTGGTAATATTTAGAGGATATGAGTTGGAGGAGATTTTTAAAATAGAGATCAAGAATCTCTATTTTGGAGGATAGAGGACGAAAAATAGAGGATATGAGTTGGAGGTAGATGTGTCAAAATGGACTAGCGGGGCGGGGCGGCCCACAACACGTCGCAACCCACCATTAGGCGGGGCGGGGCGAGCCAGCCCACCTTTTAGGCGGGTTGGGAAAACACCAACCCAACCCACCTATTTTAGGTGGCAGGACGGACCAACCCGACGGGTTCAAGTGTAAATTGACGAGTTTTGGCAAGCCAACCGACAACCCACATCAGCCCACCACTAGGCGTGCAGGGCAGGCCGGCCCACCTTTTAGGCGGGTTGGAAAATTGCCAACCCAACCCAACCCAGCAATTTTGTATGGCGAGACGAACAAACCCGACGAACCTAACCCATTTTGACACCTCTAGTTGGAGGTGGCCTAAGAGCGGAAGAGTTTAGTTTTTGGAAAGATCCGACGGATGATGACATTGAATTATATAAGGAAATTGAAGAAATTGAAAAGAATAAATTTTTTATTTAATTAAGTTCAAATTCATATAACATTTGACATTGTTAACCCAACCTGAATTATAATGCTTATTTTTGCAGCTTGCAAATGTCACTCAAAATCGTGCTAACATTTCATCTTCCGCCTGTACTTTTGGTCTAACTTGAAGAGTAAGACTATATTTATGTTTATTTAGACCAACTCTAAAATTTGTAACTAAATTTAGTTTTTAACTTTTGCAGGACTTTTGAGATGTTGGAGTTTCAACAAAAATGTTGTATCGATGCATGAATTTGTATTGTTTTGTAGAAGTTGAACTTCTGTTTGAAAATGATGGATTTATTTGTTTTTAGGTTTAGATGCAGTGTTTTAGTTGAATTTGTTAGGTGCCAAAAAAAAAAATTGTTTCAAGAATGCGCTACATGTGATTCTATGAAAGTGGCCCTGGTTTTGTTATGAAAAAAGTGTGTAAAAACTTACATTCACTCATGTTGAATGTCGATGACCCTCTTTTAAAACTAGTAAATTGGATTGAAATGCTTGTGATATAAATTTACCGGTGGGATTTTTTGCACTGGGAATCTGGGATTCTTGAGGATTTAGGTCTACCACTGGCGGATGTAAATCAGTTTTGAAGTTGCTTTTACATGTGAAAGATATGGTATATTAGAACTTTATTGTCTGTTGCTCAACTTGTTGATGAAAAGAATTGATCACTTCCTCACAGTTGCTCTGGTAGAGGTCTACCTTTGTTGAAGTTGTTATGGTTTTGTTATTAAAAATAGAAATGATCCAAATATGCAAGGAATTAATAATATAGTATTTGCCAATATTGTGCCAAAAAGTATGGTATACCGAATCTGTTGGTAAGAACGGTATGAAATATACATCATATCGAGATTTTCGTACGTTATAGGTATCTGTTTTTTCGGTACCTAAAATATTCGGTACAGTATACGGTTTTCTTCGAAAAAAACCGGTATACCCCGAACCATCCGTAGCTGAAGTCATTGGTTTGTTGGAAGCAATGTCATGGATATGCCAATGGGATTGAATATGGTGCAGTTTGAGCTGAATGCAAAAGGACTTTGATGCAATGCACCATGTGATTCTAGATATTCAGAGTTTGGATCAATGATCGATAATTGCAAAATGTTGTGGGTCAAATTTTTTTTTTACCTTTCCCAGTGCATTTCATTGCACTAGGGAGGTCTAAATTTGCAAAAGAACCTGGATTCTGTCTCAAATTGGTGCAATAACAAGCTAATGCGATCGCTCACAAATTGGCTCAAGTCGCTTGTTCATTTTCAAGGCATATGGTATGAACTGAACCTCTTTTATTTATTTTGCATCTTGTGATTTCATACTGTAGTGACCTTTTTCATTAATGACCCATTATAGTTGAGTAAAAAAACAAAAACAAAAAACTTCATTTTCAGTTACAATTAGGGGTGGAATCGGATCGGAACCCGTCACGTAACCCCCTTACCCGATTCTCGTCCCGATAGAAATTGTGATATTTTTTTTCTCCCGATCCCGCACCCGAATGTTCGGGATCCTGAACATTCGAGATCCCGTCGGGTCGGGAGAGGGTAATCCCGAATAATATTTTTTTAAAAAAAAAATTCTATGAAAATATTTTTTTGAAAAAAAATTTATGAAAAAAATCAAACAATTTCTTAATACATTATAAATAAATTAAAATTTCTTTATATATATAACAATTAAAAAACTAAAAAAAACATTTTTTTAGTACATTACTAATAAACTAAAACAACTACTTGATTAATAAAAAAACATATAATTATTCATAATAAAAAAAAACAAAATAAAAAATTATAACTCAATGTTAAAATTAAAAAATATAAATATAAAAAAAATTATATGGTATATAATTATAAAACATTAATATTAAAACATAAAATTAAAAAAAAAATTAATTAAAAAATATTATTTTTATATTCGGATCGGGTCGGGAATCCCGTCAGGAAGGGTTGCTTATCCCTATCCCGATCCCGACATTGATCGGGTCGGGAAAAATCCCGAACACTCGGGTCAAAAAAAGTTCGGGACTAGAAAATTTCGGAACGAAAACGGGTTGAGAATCGGGACGGGTCAAGATTTTTTAAAAATTTGCCACCCCTAGTTACAATCATTCTCACTAAAAACTTCTTTTTAAACTTTTTAAAATATATATTTTTTCTCCAAATTTGCTATCTCATTTATTTGTAATTTAATATTTAATCTTTTCTTTATTCATTAAAAAATATTTTCTTTATTTATATTTTAATTTTACTTTAAATATTCTAATTGTTTTTTATCGTTTATATTTTAATAATAATAAATTTATATTCTATTACTGTTTTTTTGGAGAGAATATTCTATTACCTATAATAAAAGAAATATGAAAAAATTATTAATTTATTAATTTGGAAATAATAAAAATTATTATGATTAAATAAATATTTCAATAGTATAATCATGTGTTAAACATGCAAAAGAAGAATAATATAGATTACACTTTCAATCAGCAGTCCAACAATCTCAACCGTCGATTTGGACTAATTGTTAATCTAGACGACTCGATTGGAGATGGAATCCACAAATTTAATAGTACATTCACAGCCTCGATTCTGACATTAAAAAAGAAGAAAAGCAAACATCAAAGACAACATTTATTGTCACCCCAAAGCATAAACGAAAAACGCAGGACTCGAGCGAAGTTTTTCATACATGCCAGGCACCAATCCAGTATCATCCCATGGCATATTTCTGTGACCAGCTGCGAGCAGTGGCCTCATATTTTGCTCGGTCAGTCTTGTACATGTGGGCGATTTCTGGGACGAGAGGATCATCGGGATTTGGGTCCGTCAACAAGGAGCAAATAGACAGCAAAACCTGGATATTTTTGTCCAAATATATCACACTTCATGCAAGAATAGATGCAATGTGAAACAAGAATTAAGAGCAAACTATAGTTAGAACTAGAGAAGAAATCCAAAACCAGACACCATCGAACCCTGGGCATTTCCCCAATAAAAGTTAACAGTGTATGAAGGCTCTAGAAAACGCGGACATATAATGCATGCATCAAAAGTCACTTGTATTAGTGAAAGCGGAAAATCCGGAGACACTACAGTAACACCAAAACCTAAATACAGAGCATAAACAGCCAAACTTATGCCAGTGTTCCGATGATAGGAACGATAAGAATCTAGAAAAGTCGTCTCCAACACGATTGCAACTAAAAATACAACACTAAGATTAAGCAGATATCATCAACTGGAAAGTAATAACTCAATAAAGGATTTGATCAACATACAGTGAGGGCAATAGAGTCGAACTAACCATCAGTAAAACCATACAAGCGTGCCATAATCGGTGACAAATTCAACACCACCCTTTGAAAAGTGAAGAAAAATTATTTCTTCGTCATTGAGAGAAAAAGACCAGTAATGACAACTTGAAAAGGTGGACTAAGCAAAGTTCAAACATCTGCTATTGCTTTCAAAATAAATTGTGCCACAAAACCCTCAGATTGCAATTGGATGGAAAGATATCAAATTCAAGGATTTAGATTATGTTTTTATTGTTAACTTGAAATAATAGCTCTAATCTTAAATCCAAACCTAATTTATTTACACGTTAGTCACATAAGTAAAATAAATTTCAAGCGCCATCATTATTGAGTGAACTTGAAATCTATCGTAATTAACATGAAATACTATGAAATAAATGGATTTGAAACTTGTGGTCTTACTTATCTAGCTAAACAACAAATATGCATTTGAAATCCATGGGGCTTAAAAATTTTCATTTAAGCACAACCTTGGATAATTTCGGGGCAGCAATTACTAAAAATAAAGCACGTAAACTAACATGAAATGCAATTCAACAACAGCCCCGTGCATCACAATAAAAATTGATGACGGTGTGAATAATTATTACTAATCCCATTTGATTCTGTAAGCTGGAACTACTCAAAGAGAGGAAGAACACTTCGAAACTACAAACCAATTTACAAATATTTCAAATGTTGAGCTTATTTGATAATTAGGAATTGCAACTCAGCAATACATCCTCTCTACAACCTTATAGCAACAAAGAAATATTAACCAGAGTTCCCCTCTCAGTTGAAGCTACACCCAATTGCCAAACAAACAAGAATATGATATAAAGCGACAATAGTACCTTTGATATGGTCAATGCTGGACTCCACTGTTCTTTCAGAATATCAAGGCAGATGCTTCCATTGCTATTAATATTGGGGTGAAATACCTTTGTTCTGAATGCAACCTGCAGCCCAAAAATTACTTTCCATAAGTTGGTGATGCAGAAAAGCCCAAGAAATTATTCGATCCTGCTCAGACTCCAAGTGGCACCTCAACATCTCAGAAGTAACAATGATTGAGCGTACAAATCGCTCAATACAGGAAAATGCCCATGAAAAATCAATTTAGTGCAGACACACAACAGAATCAAAATAGGTAATTTCCATGAGGTAAAATGCTACAAATACTTGGTGGCCATTGTTTCAACAATGCGTCCGTACCACAAAAATGATGTATTTTAACATTCTTGATGATTCGATCATAACAGTGGCACGTGCTACGGAAACATCTATACAACAGAAAATATTTTTTCAAACTTCAGAGTAACCATTTTGCTTAGCAGAAAAATCAACAGCCAACTAAAATACAAGAAAAGGAATTATAAAATGGTGTGTGAATTGTAATAGGAGATTTACACACCAAAAATTAATGTTTAAACTTTAAAATTTAGAGCATTACATATTGCCTCAGCTCATGCCAATCCAAAGGTTGATCAACTTTTCAATTAAATGAATAAGACTCGTAAACAAATTAAACATACCTTTGGTGGCTTGAAAGGATAATCAGGAGGGAAATGAATTGAAACTAGAAATACACCTCCGGCATAAGGGCTGTCAGAAGGTCCCATAATTGTTGCTTGCCAATGGAACATATCTTCAGCCACAGGACCTGCAATAAGTTACTTAGAAGAGATTAATTGCAAGTCAATAGAAATGATAAGTACTACCAGCAACATGTCAAAAAAGCATTCCACAACATGACAATAACTTCACAAATATGCCCCTGAATCTACATGTATTCGAAAGATGCTCCAGTGGCAGCATGGAGCTTAGTAAACAAAACAAACATTACAGAAACTGTGTAAATCAGTAGTCATTAGTGCAGCAACGGGCAACCATTAAAACTTAAGCAAATTTGAAATAAATTCCCATCAGGCTATCCATTAATCCATCAACAGTTTTAAATTTCCAATTTTCTCATAATTTTCAAAAGGTACATCTTCTTACTGTCATCCGAGGCAAGGTTAAAAAAACAACATGGGCGTTGAAGAATTCATATCACCTGAAGCATGACTGAAAATATACATGTCTAAAATACTTCAAGAAGTCGTCTCAGTCAGAAACTACAGCGCGGGAGATCCATCTCAAAATATTTTATACAGACATAAGAAATAAAAAGTCTCCAGCAAAGCAAGCTAACAACCAAACATCTAAAAATACAATTAAAAATCTCCAATTTTCCACTGCAGCCGAACAAACAGTAAGTAAACGGATAAGAGAAAAAGCATCAGAACCAGAAACTCTGGCGAAGTATACCCGCACTACATGATGTCGGAGGATCCTTCTGCAAATCCTTGAGCTCCTTCAGTATCCGTTTCGAAGCCATGAAAATCTTTTTCCTTTCACCTCCAACACAAGTCCCTAACCTACCAAATACCACTAAGAGTTCCAAGATCAAGATATCCTCGCATCAAAAAAATAAAAATCCAAGAGATTAACAACAAAATCGAAGCACAATTCAAAACATCTAATCTCGCAACAGCAAACTAACTATTAAAAAAACGGGAGGAAAATCAAATCCGCAGGGAATGACAGACACACACACATCGTAACGAAAATCAACACAATCATGCATAGCTAGAGAGAATACCTGATCTCGAGAAATTGAGGAAGGTAGCAAGCTAGGGTTGCGGACAGATAATGTAACGGAGGATAATAACAGGAGAAATGACTAAGGAAAGAAAAATCAATTACTCGTTATCGAGATTGTATTTATATATAGAGAGAGAGAGAGATAGAAGGTGGGGTAAGGGGACGAATCCGTCTAGAAATTTCTGTGGCACCCAAAAAATAATGGGAATTGGCGTGCAACCAACGCCATTTCAACTTTATGCGTTACCCTTTGTGCTGGAACACCATTTGTCATTTTCCTCTCCTTATGAATTGAATTAATTCTATATAATTAAAAAAATTATAATTACATAATATTATGAATGTATAATTATATTCACGTAACACGTGTACGTTGACAACTAATATATGAAAAGAGAAATTATCTTTTGAAAAACTTGTTTTTGGGTGAATTTATTTTTATGAATACAACAAGTGATAATGCTGAATTTCCAAATGTTATGTTCTCTAACCCAGAGCAGCCTACCTACCCAACAACTTGGCACAATATAATGATGGAGCCGAGAGCCCAGGGACTAGGGATGACAATTTCCTCCGAACCCGATGGGAACCCGATATCCGACCCAAACGGAGGAGGGTATGGAGGCATTTTTTGGACCTGATTAAATAAATGGGTATGGGGATCTCGTAAATGGGGATGGAGGAGGATGTAGTGGTATCCTACCCATACCCGACCCGATACCCGATTATATATATATATATATATACATACACATATTAATTTATATTAAATAAATGCTAATTTAATTTTTTTTGTTGAATTATGTTAGTTGGATGAAATAATGAAAATTATTAATATAAAACTAATGCTATTTTTTAGAAGTTTAATTTTTTATATAAGTATTTGGTTGTAAATTTTCTTCGGTGTTTTATTTTTTTATTATCTTAAAAATTTTGATATAAAAATCTAGTAAATAAGTATAGTTTTATCAAATAATTAAAATTTTAAAAAAATTATTTTTATGGAGTATATACAATAAATGGGTATAAGGGTAGGGTATGGATATCCGATCATCCGACGGGTATGGGGATGGAGATGAAATTAAATATCCGATGGGTATGGGTATGGGGATGGATTTAATAAATGGGTATGGGGATGGAGGCACGATATCCTATCCATACCCGACTCATTGCCATTCCTACCAGGGACAAATAAGAAGGCACATCCGACGACCGACCCGAGCCCTAAATTAGGTGAAGGGTCGGGACAATTGAGGTGGTCAATTCTAACAAAATACTGAAAATATATAAAGCACATGGAAATTTTTCGGGATAAAGAAGAAATCATGAAAAACCCGAGATGGGACTGAATCTATCAAAATCTTATAATAGTTGGCTCATGCGGAGATTAAATCGAGGGATGTGCACGAGCGGCAGGGACCTGAAGGAGGGAGCAACATGGCCAACCCCTAGAGCATACCCCCACAATATTTCAGCAGAAAATATGCTTCACACGAGAATCGAACCCGCAACGCTGGAAAATTTCTTTCCACGTCACCTCAGGTCTTACCAACTCGCTTATGCCCCAGTGGGCATCAAAATCTTATAATGATTAGCACAAATATGGTAATCAAATCATATATGGCGTATCATACCCAAATTAGAGTTCTATCTTAAAAAGGTAACTAATTTCTCACTCCTATAAATACCATGCATGTGCTATAGTTTTTCACACTCACACTATATTGTTCGAGATACACGCTGGAAACATATCTGTGTGCTTCGTAAATCTGTTCAACTGTGTATTTTCACTTATTTTGATCCATGGAGTTCATGTTTTGTGGTTGACGTGGTACATTCTATTTCAGAGCGAATCTCAAACTAGATTGTTTGAACATACGATGTCATGACAGTTTTTTTTTTTTTGCCTTTTGTTTTCTTTTCCTTAACCAGGTGATTTTTCCAACCTTCAGGTTTACGATGAAGTTAGATTATTATGTTTATGTCTTTTACAATGCCTTGGATCTTCTCTACTTGAAAGGCTTTGGATATATTTTTTATCCGTAAATATTTTCTCACGTTAAAGTTCTTGCTAAATGAACTGGTTTGATTTGTATAAATATGGTTCTTCGGTATTTTTCAGCAATTTTTTGCAAAGTATAAAACATACTATTATAAGAATAATTTAATATTTTGTTATAATAATATGATACTTTGGCAAATATACAAATTTTAGTAAAAAAATTATTGGAAATTTAAAATTTAAATTACTCTTTAAAGGTTAAAGTTTATAATTTTTGGTTTATTTACATATTTTTTATTCTTTTAAGTTTATATTAATCATTTTATACTAATTAATATTTCAAAATATTAAAAAAATCCAGGTTTTTGGATATGGTCCAATTTATTTTCTTAGAATTTAATATCTTCTTGAGTTTGCCTATCCAAGTATGTTGGAGCAAAAAAGTGTTGATATGAACATAAGTCAGTCTACTTCATAGGTCAATCGATGTTATCAAGTACCGAGCATTAAAGGCATAAACTGATCAAAACATTCAGGACAAAAGAAGAGATCAACTGAGTTGACCGTTGACCAGAGTATATCAAAGAAGATGAGAGAAAATGAACGCAATTAAGTGAATAAATAGTTTCACTCAGTCATTAGAGTAGTAGAGCTGAGCTACACTGTTAGAATGAAGATAAATGGATTCACTTTACAGAGGTAAATTGAATCAGTCGGCCCTTAACTCAACTGAAATCGAAACCAATCAATAGACTAAGCAAGCCAAGTCAAATCAACGGATCTCTAATGGAAAATCTTTTCCGTAGTAGACAAAGCGTCGAAAGAAGGAACACTCGCAGTGTACTATCGTATCAGAGAATGTCTGCGGAAAAGAAAAGTTAACAGGATTGATTTGAATTCAAATGAGTCGTTACCCGCAGAGTATAAATACCCATCATTGGGACACTTCAAATCATCCGACTCAATAAGCATTATTTCATATACACTCGAATTATCAGAGGTAAACTGAACTCATTCAGTTTAACCACTCAATCGAGAAATCCAGCAGAGTGCATCTTGAAAATCATCATTTGAGATTCGAAGAACACTAGCAAGAGCATTCAGGTGTAGCAACATCATATAGTGTTAAGTTTTGTAACGAGTGTTGTAATATATCAGTTGAGGTGTTACAAACCTCTTGTAACAAGAAGCAGTCACGAACTGTTTTTCTTGAAGTGTTTCTAGGAGTTCTAGGATAGGAAATATGTGTAAGTCCTAGTCTTGGAGTGAGTTTCTACAAATAGTTGTATAAATCAAAGTCTTATATTGTGAATCCTTTCGAGGTGGAAGAAGGGGTGATGTAGGAGTATTTGAAATCTCCGAACATCCATAAACAATCACCTTGCAATCTTATTTTCATTTTATCACCGACACGCACAGTCCATTGAATCTTAAGTTCAATCTGTCAGTTGGAATCATTACGCACATACATTTATTTGCAAATTGACATCGACACACAAGAAGAAAAACGCTCAGCTGACCAACCTCAACTAAACATCATAATCAAAAATTTAAGGGGTCAACTGCTACAGTGTACTTAAGGCATCAGTTTAGCAAATGCTCCCCTAACCGATCCATCCTCATCAAGTGGTATCACAGCGAGGTTTCTTCTCGTCTCTGAATTTATCAACATGGACGCATTCGGAGTCATGACCAAAAGCTTCTGGTTCACAACTTTTGAAAACTGCACTGCAAAAAATGCGGAAACTTGTTCCACAACTAATAATATTTGGCAGCAGTTGATCAAGTTAGGCGATGAGGAAGTCACAGAAGAAGAAAGCAGGAGTCCACCAATTGAATTTATTGAGGAACTCTGTTGTTCAAATGAACACGCAAAGAATGATAAGGAAAAATACTTCATGGCTCATGAAGATCAATCATCCAGCGGAGAACAAACCCCTGAACAACCCTCCACAGGTGGACATGTATTAAATGTGATAAAGTTACACGAGAGGAGTTAGCCAAAGCATTGCATGGCATGGCAAATGAGTACCAGAGACTATGCTTAGCATTCGAAGATAAAGCTAAGCAAAATGACTTGCCAGACTGTTCAACTAAACCTGACTAGGATATGTCTGTTGAGAAGATCAGTCTAGAGACAGAGATTGTCAAGCTTAAGATAGAGAATGATAAGATACAAGTTGATATTCAGCGGTTGAAATAAGAAAATCTAAGGATGACTGAACTGATTCGAACTTGGAATAAGTTTTCAGTTTTGTTGACAAAATTGCATGAGTCACAAAAACCAATAGGAGACAAAGCTGGTCTCGGGTTTAGTGATAAGGATTGCAAAACAACTGAGAACAGTACTCAACCTAAACTGAATATGTGCAAAGGGAAATATATCCACTTTGTCAAGTCCAGTTTGGGATGTGAGCAAAGGAATCCTACCCAAGAGAATGATTAAAATGTTGATACTTGGAACAATGTCCGAAATTTTGGAATTGGATATGTGCCGGAGAGTTCTTGTGCAAAGCAAGACTGCAAGCTCAGTCAAGCTAAACACAACTTTTTTATGGAGCGCCACAAACATAGACCTTAAGGAAAGCTTGATCTAAAAGGCAACAAAGTACATCACAATGAAAGAAAGATGAGTGTACATACTACCTCACTAGCATACTTCCGAACACATCACCCATCTCAAAACATGCATCGTACACACCACTCACAGTCAAATGCATACAGTTTATCTCACAACCACACGAAGCACAAATCGTGAAATTTGTGGGATTCATCTAAAAATCGACCAGTTGATTGATTCAGGTATGGATTCCTAAAGGATTAATTTATCGAGGACCCACGTGAAATGGGTACCATAGTCTAGTTTGTTAGTGTGTTTTCAGGAGAGAGGAAAAGAAGAATTGCAAAGAGTCAGTTTAGTCAAACCAAAAGTTGACCAACTGATATATTATCAGTTTAGGAGGAAAACTAAAGTGAGGAGGATCGTCAATCGCGCAAAGTCATACAAAAGACGGATCAACTGACAAAGAAATCAACTGAATCATCCATTAGACTAAACCCTTAATCTCTAAATTTATTAATTTTAGTTGATATTAATTCATATTATTTTAATGATTTACTTATGATTTGATAGAATTGATCAAGCTTATAAAAATTGATAATGCGAGCAACAACGCAGCAGATAGAAATAAAATCTTATTTATATATGTTTCTTGGAGATACAAATTTCATATTGCACGGCTATCATCCAATAACCCATATCGGAGAACAACTCAGTAGTTGCAATCTCCTGATAATCTAGAGATATCATAATCTTTTCTAGGATCTGAAGCTCCTTCAAGAGCTTCAACAGAGAGATATCTTCACCACTGAAGACATCCTCAGACTTGGAAACCCCAAGTCGCAGCTTGTAATTCTTCATCCTCATATCCTCATGCCGAGGAGGAGGAAATGGAACCTTCTAGAGAGCCCTGACTTTAGTCTCTAAACTTTTAACCTTGGCTTCAACTCCATCTTGATAATACTTTAGTTGTGCTTTCATCTCTACCTTTCTGCCGAATGATAGCTAAACTAAGTGTACAAATGTTTTTTTTATAGACAAAAGTAAGAAGTCAAAGATTTGTTCACGCTTTTCCATAAATATTGCAGGCAATGATGAGAATACGAAGAGACAACTCGATTCCCAATACTTATCTCACAGTCATTTCATTGATGATATAGATAAAAAAAAAAAACGTGTTGCAGAGGTCAACTAATGATGCAAATGTCACAAAGATATGTCAGTTTATGAGATCAACTAATCTCATCCAGTTCAGCAGACTTAGAGGTATTATGCCGAATGATAGCTAAACTAAGTGTACAAATGTTTTTTTATAGACAAAAGTAAGAAGCCAAAGATTCATTCATGCTTTTCCATAAATATTGCAGGTAATGATGAGAATACGAAAAAACAGCTCGATTCCCAATACTTATCTCGCAACCATTTCATTGATGATATAGATCGAAAACGTGTTGCAGAGGTCAACTAATGATGCAAACATCACAAAGATATGTCAGTTGATGAGAACTGATCTCATCCAGTTCAGCAGATTCAAAGATATTATGAATTCAGAGGGAACATTAGTCGAGCAAAACTGCTCAAATCAAGGAGACCTAAACTGATTCCATAAATCAGACTAAGCCCTTACTTTTTATATTTTACTATTTTTCTGATTGATTAAGGACACTATTATGCGTAAATAGAAATAAGAATAATGCTATAAAAACAAACTTTATTCATTTTTGGTTCCAAGCTATACATATCTTGTAGTGATCCAACTCGGATCCACTACTAATCAGAGTTTAATGCTAAATTAAGCATGCAATAAACAGTAATCAGAGATACACTGCGAAAACTTAAAATAAATACTGGTCGGCAGAATACAACCGACTAACAAAGAAATTCGATATACAACCCGGTCGAATGATTCTTAGCAACAATATGTCCTGCTGTCTCTTCCTGACCACCGACTACTCTGGGTCTCTGAGCGCACTACCTGCACCTGCTCTGTCGAATTGGGTGTCCAGACAACACAGAAAAAAATACTGGACGTGAGCACTAAAGCTCAGTACGAAAGTACAAATATACACATGCTATGAATGCAAATACAAATGCATATGAATGGGTACCAGGAACCTATCATAGATAGAACGCTGCTCAGTAAAAGGCATCATGGTATGTAGCACGCTGGGTCGTTGCATCAGGAGGTGACTCACATATCATAAAAACCATGGATATAACTGGATCCAAATCCATGTAATCCATCCACTAACATATAAAAGGCTGAGCGACCCCCCGTAGCTCCTTGCCACTTCCGGCTCGCCAATAGGACGCCTAGAAAACCCCTAAAAGCTAAAAGACTACTAAGAAGAAGAGAGGAGAAGGGAACTCGGTGCATCTCAAAATAAGCTCGGCACCCCCTTATATAGGCGGAGATCGGAGAGTCCGATCTCGAGTTCGGAGCCTCCGATCCCTGTGTCCGATCTCTCCCAGCTAACCACGTGTCTAGCTTCCATATGACGCCTGCCGACACTAGTTCGGAGCCTTCGATCCACCTTTGGAGCGTCCGAAGTCCCCTTAGTGATGTCATCAATGAAGAACTATTTCCGGACAGCTTGCCATGCAAGATTGGAGCCTTCGATTTGAGTTCGGAGCATCCAAACCCATTAGAGCGTCCGTTCTATAGGTAATGGCTCTGTTCTAGGTTCGGACCCTCCGAACCTGGTTCAGTGCATCCAATCCCTCCAAACCTTCGGAACCTTACCGGTCATATTTTAGTGTTCTGGATCCATTTTTGAATTTCTTAAACCTTTGTAAATCCTTTAATCATGTTTTACTCAATCTAAACATGATCACTTGATTAATTATTGATTAATCATTATTTTCGGGTGTGGGTTACTAATTCTCCCCCCTTAAAAATTTCGTCCTCGAAATCTAGGGTAAATCCCGAGAACGTACTGTAGACCCTTCTTGAACGTTTGGTCGAATATCTTTCGATAGAATCAGTCTCTTGTCACAATTCCGCAAGACTATTGATACTAAACCGCATCAGCATCTTCCAACTCATCAGTTTGGCTCTTGCCGAAACTGAAAATTGCTGTGCTACTTGATGAAAGTCACACTATCTTGACGCTAATGTATCCCAACACTGATACAACTTCAGTCTTTAGAGTGAATCTCTAAAAGATTTTTCTACCGAGTTGACACTCGCACAATCGTATCTCGCCACCAGAAATATCTTACACAATGACATTGGTTCCTCGATACTTGATTTCCATACTGAAATCAATCATGTCTATCTCTAATCGAATCAAACGACAGTTCACAAGTAACCACTGGGCACGGATCTCGCACCAATCGTACTACCACGATCTCACTGGTCAAATCAAACACAGACACCTGCTTGCAAAATTTCACCATCCCAAGTGAATCTTATATAGACGAACCTAAGTTGTAACCTATTTGGCTCATGAAATTTGTCGAATCACTGACTAGATCTATCCATCTTGTGGTTCTTCAAACAATCGGTGAAAAATACCTCATTGTTAGGAAACATCCATCCCAACCTTATTCCGATGCATCGAGTCAGGCCTTTCTCTACAAGAGAATCCAATTAGCATCATGCTATACTAGCAATAAATGTAGTGACTCAACCTGGATCCACTACTAATCAGAGTTTAATGCTAAATTAAGCATGCAATAAACAGTAATCAGAGATACACTGCGAAAACTTAAAATAAATACTGGTCGGCAGAATACAACCGACTAACAAAGCAATTCGATATACAGCCTGATCGAATGATTCTTAGCAACAATATATCCTACAGCTATGTCCTGCTGTCTCTTCCTGACCACCGAATACTCTGGGTCTCTGAGCGCACTACCTGCACCTGCTCCGTCGAATTGGGTGTCCAGACAACACAGAAAAAAATACTGGACGTGAGCACTAAAGCTCAGTACGAGAGTACAAATATACACATGCTATGAATGCAAATACAAATGCATATGAATGGGTACCGGGAACCTATCATAGATAGAACACTGCTCAGTCAAAGGCGTCATGGTATGTAGCACACTGGGCCGTCGCATCGAGAGGTGGCTCACATACCATAAAAACCATGGATATAACTGGATCCAAATCCATGGAATCCATCCACTAACATATATAGGGCTGAGCGACCTCTACTACAGCTATGCAATCAAGGCATAAAGCTCAACATGTCCATGCATGCAGCATAATATCCGTGGCATAACAAATTCACATATAATCAATGCCACATAAAACATGCAAACATAGAATATGTATATTCAACCAGGCTATCTCGGATAATACGTCTGTACCTTACTAAAGGCAGTTCTAGAAGCATCCATCTAGATTCCAAGCCTATCATCAGCTCTACAATACAAAGTTCCCATGCATCATTGACCATGCTCTAAAAGTCTTAATTAAGCTATTGCATACTCCTAAATATTTTTAGGAAGCCAAAGCTATACATGCGTTTGTTGTCAACCTGTTGATGGCGACAGTCCCAAAACTTAGGTACAGCTCCGCTACTATCCCCGTAGCGCCTTGCCACTTCCGGCTCATCAATAGGACGCCTAGAAAACCCCTAAAAGCTAAAAGATTTCTAAGAAGAAGAGAGGAGAAAGGAACTCGGTGCATCTTAAAATGAGCTCGGCACCCCCTTATAAAGGCGGAGATCGAAGCGTACGATCTCGAGTTCGGAGCCTCCGATTCGGATCGGAGAATCCGATCCGTGCGTCCGATCTCTCCCAGCCAACCACGTGTCTAGCTTCCAAAGGACGCCTGCCGACAATAGTTCAGAGCCTCCGATCCACCTTCGGAGCATCCGAAGTCCCCTCAATGACATCATCAATGAAGAATTATTTCCGAATAGCTGGCCATGCAAGATCGGAGCATCCGATCTGAGTTCGGAGCCTCCGAACCCATCAGTGTGTCCGTTCTATAGGTAATGGCTCCGTTCTATGTTTGGACCCTCCGAACCTAGTTTGGTGCATCTGATCCCTCGGAACCTTCCCGGGCAATTTTTTAGTGTTCTGGATCCATTTTTGAATTTCTTAAACCCTTTTGGAAATCCTTTAATCATGTTTTACTCAATCTAAACATGATCACTTGATTAATTATCGATTAATCATTATTTTTTGGTACTGGTTACTACATATCTCCCTGAGGATTGCTTTTTTCCAATAATCTATCCAAAAACTCAGATCACTAGTTGAAGCTTCTAGGTACTCTGGATAAGTAGTAATGTTACAAAGAACTTTAAAACGCCTTATGAGTGAAAGAATGTGGATGCCTTCAAGACTAAATACATCTTCATACTTGGTTGTACCAAGTAGTCGTTTGTAATTTTCCAACTTATAGTGAATCTCCTTAGTATAAACAACCAGAATATTTTTCGTGAACTTAATCTTAACTTCCAATAAATTTTATCCTTGTTGCAACTTCATCCTTGTATCTCTCCTTGAGCATCTCCATGTCTAGTTATATTGTAGATAAAAAGATATAAACATCTTATTTTATAGATAAAGATGAGAATACAATAATTCAATCACGTGCTCACATGTTTCACTGTACAAGAACTCTTGTGAACAGTAAGAGACAACAGCTATTCCCAACACATCTGCTCACAAGTAATGTCAGTTGATAAAGATCAATCAAATCAAAACTATTGATCAAGAGACATAAAAAGAGAAAAGTCGTACACTACAGAAGAAAAGCACTCATGGGAAAAATGCTGTAAAAATAATGTATTCAATATCAAGAAACGACAGAAGAGATATATCTCAGAGAATTGAAGCAGAAATTTAAAATCTGAAGAATCTCGAAAAAAAAAACTGATGAAAAGCCTTGACATACAACAGTAAAGAATAATTTCTTGAAAAGAGAAAAATTGATAGTAGATTATGTTTATATCAAAAGGAGGGAAATTGTTGGAGCTACAGAGTGTTGATATGAACATAATTCAGTCTATTTCATAGGTCAACCGATGTTATCAAGTGCCGAGCATTAGAGACATAAATGGATCAAAACTTCAAGACAAAAGAAGAGATCAACTGAGTTGATCGTTGACCAGAGTATATCAAAGAAGAAGAGAGAAACTGAACATAATTAAGTGAAGAACTAGTGTCACTCAGTCATCAGAGAAGTTGAGCAGTTGAGCTGAGCTAAACTTATAGAATGAAGATAACTAGATTCAATTTACAGAGGTAAACTGAATCAGTCGGCCCTTAACTCAACTGAAATCGAAACCAATCAAGAGACTGAGCAAGCCAAGCCAAATCAACGAATCTCTTGTGGATAATCTTTTTCGTATCAAACAAAGCGCCGAAAAAGAAGGGACACTCACAGTGTACTATCGTATCAGAGAATTTCTGCGGAAAAGACAAGTTAATAGGATTGATTTGAATTCAAATGAGCCATTACCCGCAGAGTATAAATACTCATCATTGGGACACTTCAAATCATCCGACTCAATAAGCATTGTCGCATATACACTCAAATTATTAGAGTAAACTCGCTCATTTAGTTTACCCACTCAATCGAGAAACCCAGCAGAGAGCATCTTGAAAATCATCATCTGAGAGTCGAAGAACACTAGCAAGAGCATTCAAGCGTAGCAAGATCATATAGTGCTAAGTGTTGTAACAACGAGTGTTGTAATATATCATTTGAGGTACTGCAAACCTCTTGTAACAAGAAGCAGTCACAAACTATTTTTCTTGAAGTGTTTTTAGGAGTTCTAGGATAGGTTGTATGTGTAAGCCCTAGTCTTGGAGCGGGTTTGTAAAAATAGTTGTATAAATCAAAGTCTTCTATTGTGAACCCTTCCTAAGTGGAAGAATAGGTGACTTAGGATTATTTTAAATCTCCGAACATCCATAAACAATCACCGTGCAATATTATTTTCATTTTATCACCGACACACACAATCCATTGAATCTTAAGTTCAATCTGTCAGTTGGTATCATTCCGCGCATACATTTGTTTGCAAATTGGCATCGACACACGAGAAGAAAAAAGTTCAGTTGACTAACCTCAACTGAACATCATAATCAAAGATTTAAGGGGTCAACTGCTACAGTGTACTTAAGGCATCAGTTTACCCAGCAGTTTAGAAAACACACCCTTAACCGACCATCCCCATCAAAGTGAGGTTTGAGTTCTGTTTGAATTTCATAAATAGATAAATTTTTTTTCCATACAATATTCATTGACTATAATTTTGAAGATCAAATTTGTTTTTAGGTATTCAAGTTTTGTTGTTGTCATCTACATCAGTAGGTTGTGTTTTTTTTCGTGCATTTAAATTTTCATTTAAAATTTAAAATATCGCTTTCTCAATTACCAATAAGACTATATTCATATGCGTCAATATATCCATGTTATTGTATTTTGATTTTGTCATACCTTTCATCTAAAATTTTGAATATTTATGTGTTATTATTTGTTGTAGTATGTGAGTTCTATTTCAATTAACAAAATTGTGTTAATTTTTATAGCATTCTGCACATGAAACAGTAGAAGCCAACATTTTTTTCTCCTGGGGTGACTATTTTAAATTTCATTTTAAAAATTTAAAATTCCCTTTATATTTTAATTATAAAAAGCCTATATTCATATTTGTCAATATATCCAAGGGGATGTAACCAAAATTTTACCTCGAGTTCGATCTGGTAGAGCGGATCTTCCAATCTGTCAACACATGGGTCGGGTCGGACAAATAGGGCTCTGCACAGACAAAAACAGGGTTAGGGGGCGCCAAAGGTGTGTTCGGCGTGACCACTCCTATTCCTAAGTTGGTTCTCATATTATGAAAAGGAAGAGCATAATAGAAATGAGAGAGCGTGAGTGAGTAAGGGCGTGTAGTGACCCGTACCGTGATCACCTAGTAATCAAAATTTAAACATGCAATTAAACATTAAATCATCTTAATCAGAGTAAATGCGGGACTTTAAATAAGATATATACCAGAAATTAAAGCCTAGTGGTCAACCCGTGTTGGAAAACGGTGATCAGATCAATCAGAATTGATACCCGGTGCAGCGGAAGTTTAAAAATTTTATATGGAACGATTCCATATCATGGGTATCAAAACTTTACGATTAAATTGTGCGTGTAAAAATTAAATAACAATTTAAATTTTTACCTTGAATCTCGAAACGAGATTATGGACACCAACAGATTACTCTGCTCTTGTTGTATATCCCAGGAACTGATGGACGAACAATTCTTCAATCAGGTCCACGAACAGAAGTTTAATCCCTCTGATAGATTGCACTAGAAAATATATCAGAAGTTTCTACGAAGAGAATTAACGAATTTGATCCGTTAAACCAGACTGCAAATTCAAAATTCACAGGCTGGAATTTTTCGAGCAGAGAGGGGAGAGGGGGCGGCGGCCACTAGGTCTCAAAACCCTAGTGAATTTCGAAAATTATGCCTCTGTTGTGTAATTTCTGTACTGCAATAACTTATTTATAATGTGGGCTGCTAACAGCTTAGGGCCCATTAGTCATAAGTTCAAGCCTGACAAGCAAAGCCCGCATGTTCAGAAATTAATATAAAATTCATCGTGACTCAGATTGATAAACCAATTTCACCAATGTGCACAGAAACCATTTCTGCACCTTTTAAAGTCAAGATAAATTTTCTGAATCCGAATTCAGTGATTTCCAAAAATGTCCATCCCTATGTCATTTTAGGAAATCTTACTCCTCTACTCTGATATAAGAAGTCCTACTTCTTTGTTCATTAAATTTAACTCTTTAAATTTAACTATCTCAACGGGGATTAAAAATCCATTACTTGTGTGACCCTCAATGGTTCAGGGATACAGCTAGCCGTGGGCTCACAACTCCTTGTGACTCGGAACAACAATTTCCGACTTGCCAATCGAATCATGGTAAGAGCGCCTAGCAACATCTCCTCATGATTCCTTAGGTATCACTGATAGTGCCTGCAAGAACCAATAGATTTTGGTTAGCGTACAGTACGGTCCCTTCATCCATATATCCCTATCGAATCAACAACCATTGGTAAATCGAGAGTCGTTCGAGATTCGATAACTATGCAATGCATCTTGAAGATCAAATAGTGACATCGCATGTGCTACTAAGAAACCATATCTTAAAACACATCATGTACTCTGGCCAGAGATTCGTCACATTAATATCTCCTCAGATTGCATAGGATATCCATACTAGCAAGTATGTGGTGAATCCTTGACAACAAAACATCGACTCCTATATGTGTCGTAACTGTACCCAATCCCGACACCTGATGACCCCAATAGAGTCGGTAAACGAGTCAAAGTACAGTACTAGCATATAGAGTCTCAATGATGTTTCAAGTAGTAAGGACTAATGGTGTACAACCAAAACCGCGGACTTTATCCACTCGATAAGTGATAACCACTTGGAAAGTCCGGATAGGGTAGTTCGATCATTCATCGTATGAATATCCATTTGCATGCTTTGAACATCTCTATATTCCATACCAATGAAACGTGGTACTCGACATCGCAAATGCTAGTCTCAAACTCGAGCGATCCTTATCCTTACTTTCGGACGACTCAATCGACTAGGAACTGTTTAAAATATACAGTGACTATAAGATGTGTTTCATGATAGTCATCCCCATGTACTACCACATCTTACATACACTATAGTATATTCAAGGTCTTTATCAAAACAACAATAGTATATCACAATATAACAATATGAAGAAAGATAAAGTCATTGCCATTAAGTGTAAATTATATTAAACAAAAGATTGTTTATACATAGAGTCATAAAAGCCCTTAGCCACAAGTTGGCTCACCGGGCACCCACTCTTTCAATCCTGCCATCCAACCTTGGTCACCACCTAACCTCCCTGTCCTCGGGAGAACTACCTGCATCTGCCCCATTGAATGGGGTATCTAGACAACAGAAAATAACCAGAAGTAATCCTAACATACTCAGTACGAGAGTATGAGTATATAGTATTATATGTGCATGTATGCAAATGAACTGGGTACCAAGACATCAGGTCAAGAAAACTAGCTCATAAACCGGGCCCAGGTTATATAGCACGATGCGTCGTCGCCTTGGGAGGTGGCTCATATTTCCTGTGGATAATGATGACCTGATACTAGTACAAGTGTCTAACCATAATGGTGACCTGACACAAGACTTGCGTATCCAACCATCCACAAACTCGTAGGGTGAGCGCCCTACTACAGGACATATCAAGGATATGGGATCAATATGCTCATGTATGCAACATACAGTCATGACATGATGTATCATATAAATCATGCAATCACATAATACATGCAAACACATAATACATGCATACTCAATCTGGATATCTCGAATAATACTTCCGTATCTTACTAAGGCATATTGTAACGCCCCGTTTTTATCTTAAATGAGTTTATTTGAGTCAAACGGAGATTGCAGAGTTCAAGAGCCGACTTGATTTTGATCAGGGTCCTTTTTGCAAATTTTGGATTTTTCAGGGACTAAAACGCAAATATCGGTTTTATTAGATATTTATAAGGGAAATGACTTGTATTATTCATTCATCACCTTCCCTTAGCCGCCTCCCCTCCATTGAAATGCTTTAAATGTTTCTCCAAGCTCCCAGATTTCAGTCCGAGCTCGATCCGTCCGTTGGAATTTATTTCTGAAGGCAGATTAGCGATCACTGCAGCGAGAGCTCCGTTATATTATAAGTTTCTCTACGATCAGATACATTCTAGTTTTTGGATGTCGTTAGAATCGTTCGAGATTCGAGTATGTTGTTCTTGACAGAGTTCTGATCGTTTATATTCCGTCGGTTTTGAAATAGAGCGACATTCGGAATTGTTATGATTTTTGGAAGCTATTTTTCGAAAGTTTGAGTTTTGTGATGTGTTGGGTTTGCCTTGTTATTGTTGTTTTGGGCATTGATATGAAGTTATATCGGTATTGAACTGCTGTCTGCGTTTTCGGTTTGTTCAGTTTATAGTCGTTATGCCGCCGGTTTGAGTTTTGGAGATTTCGAATCGTTTTTGTATTGATTGAAGCCTTGGCTTGTGAGTGATCATGTTTGTTGATCAACTCTTGTATTCGTACAGATTCGTTGGAGTTTGTCGAGCCCTGTGTTAGCAGCATTGTTCGTCGAGAGTTGGATGAAGAACGGTAAAGAGATTTCCTTGAACCGTTGTTGTTTAGGTTGTATAGTTGTTGATACAATCTTTTGTTGTAGCTTGTCTGGAGTTGGATCTACGACATTGAAAGGTAAAAGCAGTCATCGTAGCGGGATAGCATACTCGAGACAGTTGGTTCTCGAGTTTTCCCTTTTAAATCACATATTGCATCTACACTTATTCTAGACTTTGAGCAACTATAATGAGTATGCTAGCACTAGGCGAAATGACTACGACCTAGGCCACTCAATCATAGTTCCCAAACGTCTAACAAAAAGGGCTATTCTGCCCGCTGAAGTCAAAGTTGGCTCAAGATGAATGCATAACAGAAACATAAAACATAGCCATGTAACAAGGGCTCAAGCAAAACCAACAAGACACAAGTTCCTCATGCTAGAACAAGTGTAGATGCAATATGTGATTTAAAAGGGAAAACTCGAGAACCAACTTTCCCGAGTATGCTATCCCGCTACGATGACTGATTTTACCTTTCAATGTCGTAGATCCAACTCCGGACAAGCTACAACAAAAGATTGTATCAACAACTATACAACCTAAACAACAACAACGGTTCAAGGAAATCTCTTTACCGTTCTTCGTTCAACTCTCGACGAACAATGCTGCTAACATAGGGCTCGACAAACTCCAACAAATCTGTACGAATACAAGAGTTGATCAACAAACATGATCACTCACAAGCCAAGGCTTCAATCAATACAAAAACGATTCAAAATCTCCAAAACTCAAACCGACGGCATAACGGCTATAAACTGAACAAACCGAAAACGCAGACAGCAGTTCAATACCGATATAACTTCATATCAATGCCCAAAACAACAATAACAAGGCAAACCCAACACATCACAAAACTCAAACTTTCGAAAATAGCTTCCAAAAATCATAACAATTTCGAACGTCGCTCTATTTCAAAATCGACGGAATATAAACGATCAGAACTCTGTCAAGAACAACATACTCGAATCTCGAACGATTCTAAAGACATCCAAAAACTAGAATGTATCTGATCATAGATAAACTTACAATATAACGGATCTCTCGCTGCAGTGATCGCTAATCTGCCTTCAGAAATAAATTCCAATGGACGGATCGAGCTCGGACTGAAATCTGGGAGCTTGGAGAAACGTTTAAAGCGTTTCAATGGAGGGGAGGCGGCTAAGGGAAGGTGATGAATGAATAATACAAGTCATTTCCCTTATAAATATCTAATAAAACCGATATTTGCATTTTAGTCCATGAAAAATCCAAAATTTGCAAAAAGGATCCTGATCAAAATCAAGTCGGCTCTTGAACTCTACAATCTCCGTTTGACTCAAATAAACTCATTTAAGATAAAAACGGGGCGTTACACATATTTTAGAAGCTCCCCTCTAAGTCCAAGCATATCATGCAGCACTACAATATATAAATATCATGTATTATCGAGCATGTCAAACATCACCTATCATGCTCTAAAATCCTTAATTAAACTAAAGTACTATAGGGAACCAAAGTCATACCTTCGTCCGTCCTCAGCCCGCTGATGTCGCATGCCCTAGAGCCTGGGCATAGCCTAGCTACGACCCCTAGACACCTCGCCAAAGCTCCGCCACTTGGCCGCTACGAACACTGTCCGTTAACTAAAAATATACTAATACCTACTCCAAATCTTAAATAAAGAGTCACGAATCCCTTAAAATAGAGTCATTATGGGAAAGGAAAGGTTTTGGAGTGAAGTTTAAATGAGTCTCATGACCCCTATTTATAGATCATGATCGGAAGCTCCGATCCCCTGATCGGAAGTTCCGATCATTGCATGCATGCAACATGTACATTGGCTACGATCGGAAGATCCTATATGCACTTCGGAGGTTCCGATCTCCTGCATGTAGCTACATGTACAAGCTCTAATGCCACGTCCCGGATGATACAGATCGGAGGCTCCGATCACCTGATCTGACGTTTCGATTGTCCACGCTGCTTCCAAACTGGCTTCATTGGTTCCGATCTGATCGGAGGTTCCGATATTGGTTCGGATGTTCCGATCCTGGTTCGGAAGCTCCGATCCTATTTAGGCCCAATAAGCCCATTAAGCATTTTTTTGGGTGTTTTGGACTCAATTCCTTGGTACGTTAGATTATATTAAAATATCATAATCATGTTTTATTAATTCTAAACATGATTAGCAAATTAATCTTATAAAATGGAATCGGGTTATTACATTCTCCCCCACTTAAGATAATTTTGTTCTCGAAATAAATCTGAAGTATTGTTACGAACTTGAATAAGAACAGCAGGTTCCTTATTCTCCCATATCATTTTACAAGATCTTATCTAAATTCAAGTCACTAGTAGTGTCTCAATACTGAATCAGAAGGAAAATTCTTATTCCTCAATACTTTCTTATGATTCAATAAACAACATGGTCTTTCCACACATGTCAAATTTGTATTCACCATACCTAGGGTAATTGTAAGATGTAATACTCATCTATCACAAATCATCTTAACAGTGATACATGAAAAACCTCGTGGATACGAGACCAATATAACTGCAATACTTACTTGAACTATATCTCACATATTTTCCAATATACTAATTAGACAAATAAATTCCAAAGATATTTTTCCTGGTTAAACAGCTCTAGTATCACCCTGAGAAATTAATTCTTTGCTTCTCAATGTAAATTTTTTCCCAAAATTTCTCTCCCGAACATTGCAATATCATATCTTTGTTCGCACAACTTGCCAAATGGTATCTTACCATTATTACTGTGATAACTTGTCAAATGGTGTCATACTATTACTGCTGTAATAACTGGTATTTCACCCAACTTCAATTATCAGAACCTAATCTTGTCAAGCTGGCCAAAGTCCATAATGCAAGCTCGTAATATAAAATCAAAATACAGATTCTCTATTCTGACTGATCATCAATCTCCAGATGATCGGCTGTACTCTTACTGAGAGTAATTCTAAAAACATGCTGAAAACTCCCCTAGAATTTGGAAACAAATTCTAAACCCTCATTTGCTTGAAATGCTTACAGATATGCCATGAAGATTCACGATCTCTTGAATGTGTAATCAATCACTACTGTCAAAAGTGATATCTCGATTACCCAAAATCATTATGTTTACTTGGTGAGTCAGTACATCACAATCCTAATTGTATCATAATTCCTCGAGAATACCGGCAATTGGTTCACAAATTCATTGTGAGAATTCCTATTTCCACTCAAGAATCGATACTTATGATACAAACCTCTGGATTGTCGATGTTCAATCTAAATCTGTTGACTCACTCAACATCAAGAAAACATTCTAGTACTAAAATTCTCCCTTCCTTTTTATCAAAACCGAGTACTCAAATCCTTACACTAAGGACTTGTACCGTGTCATAATACTTGTGACAACGTTATTGTCCATACTTCTTGATTTTTGAACTACTCAGATTCTCACTGAATCCTAACTAATTGTTTCTGGATATCTTAATCTACAAGCAACGTCATTTGATAATTAAAAATTGGTAACTCTGCTTGTATCAATTCTATATCCAATCATATGACGATCTAACGCATCCAATAGACGCTCAAGAGAATTAGCGATCCAGCCAGGCCAGATATAAATATATATGCATGTCTCGGTTGTTGTCTTCTCCTAAGTCTAAAACACTTGATGCAATCCTACTAGATTCCATGATCAGTCATATGGTCATCAGATATCTCAACTGATATCAATTATTCTAGATCATCACTATTCGCAACAAGCATAAAAAACTTAATCATTTTCTAGCATTGACATTCCATTGATCCAAACACTGGTCAACATCACTGAAATTCTTTTAAATTTAATACTCAAATCCAGATTCAAGTCTCTTAAAGATTAAACTGTCACTTGTATCATCATATCTCAAAACTAAAGATATCTCTTAATCACGATACTAGATCTTAAATACTTGATGACACCATTATAATCATGTAGATGTAATTATCAGAATAAACCATCCCAACAACTCTATTACATCTTAATCACTTTCTCGAAACACATACTTGTTCCATAATATCTGATATTCCTCTTGGAAACAACTACGTCTTCATTAGAAGATAGTTACAAATACTCACTGGGTACTAATCTTGTACCAGTTTAAACTAACTATTTCAAAGCAAACATGAACACCTAAGTGCTCAATTTTTACTATCCAAGTGAATTCTCATACTACCGAATCCATGCTATAACTTAGCAGGCTCTTGACATCTGTCAAACACTTAACTAGATCAATCATCTGGTACCAAACTCAAAATGTTCCTAGTCAGGAAACACTTATCCCATCACAATTCTATCCACCAATAAGATAAAGTATCTTTCACAAAGTTATCATACTGACACTAAGTTATACTTTAACTTAACTGCTGCGATGATCTCTAGACTGGGTAAATTTTTCATAACCCTCTGAAGTACAAAAGACTTCCAGAGTAACATTGAAAATATACTCCACCATGTCTAGTCCTGATCACATCTCACGTCTCCCAGTATAAGTCATCTCGTTGTCCTGATGAAAATCCAAAAATCATATCCCAATTTATCATGATGATCATATCCCTGATCATTAATTACATTTCTGATAGAATCAGATAATACTGATCAAACCTCTTGGTTCTCCCCCAGTAGCACGTGCGAAAACTATCCGTCCAGAATATACATTTGTCAAGGAATCCTTTCCAAGACTATTCTATCCACGGAATCAAAATCTATAACTTTGAAGAAATCAGATGAGAACTCATCACAACCCTTGACACTAATCCAGCATCAAGAATAATTTCTAGAAGACTCAAATAAATCCTGAATATTTTCCTGATAGTTATTCTCATTGCTATGACTGTGCATACATCGAGACTGAGGTAAGTCTTCCTAAAATTCCAAACTGAAACAGAAAAATCCTTCCAGAGTACACCGGCGTAAGGTCACACTTACTATACCATCTCGAAACACGACAGTTATCAGCATCCTAACATAACTCATCCCTGAGTCTTTGATGATTTCCATCATTACTGAGCAACATTCCTATCTGGACCAAAATCATTGGTCAAGGAAACTTTCATAATTTTATAGAAGCATAACTCAAATCCCGAGTCTGCAAGCATCTGACAATTCAATCCTGTTGAATACCAATTCAACTAAACTCTTGCATTAAATCCCAAAATCCCAAATCAAAACTGAAAACTTATCTGCTCATAACAATTACCTGTTAAGGAAAAATCCCTTCCAAGACTGTTCTGACAACAGAAATTCTCGCTATGTATCTCTGAAGAAATCAGACTGAAACAAATTGCCTTAAATATCGAATCTCTTAAATCTTCACGAGATACTTCCAATATCATTATACCTTCACTGTGAATGTTGCAAAATACTAGACTACGGTAGCCTCCCCCTGAATAACCATCTGAAAACATAAAAGACTTCTAGATTAATTCAAACTTAGGGTCGCGCTTCTTCCTCAATCTAATCATCTATTCACACAGTCCACAGTACTTTGTATAATTTTTCATTATGCCCCTGATGATACTCATCATTCCTGGCAAACACTTAACTTACTAGAATATTCTAGGTAAAGCATCTAGAACTATTCTTCTGAAACATGCATAATATAATCTCAAGTACACATTTAAACAAATGATCAATCATTTATTCAATAAAATCAAAAAAATTTCAAATATTACAAAACTTGAACCACTAATCCAGGTTCGAATACAATCTTTATTACAATCTCATGTAATACATAACTTAATCAAAAGATTACACTGAAAAGATGTACAATACAACAATAACTTAGTAAATCAAAACTGAAATCTTTTAATACATCTGATTCAAAAAGATTACAACTGAAATAATGTTTACAACAAAACTTAATACAGTATTTAAATTCTTGCGGAATCCTTTCATTCCGTCTAGTGATCTTGAACATGAGATTTCCCATCTGCCATACACTAAAGCATCAATGCAGGCATGTCAGCAGACCTTCTTCCTCACAAGATCTAAAATATTAAATATCACTAATCTACCGGATCATTCCAATATTGTTGGGTTCCTTATTTGGTAGATGAGACAAGATTTTTCTGACAATCTCTCCAACTACTAGTGGAGAGTCTTTAGGGGTGGCTTCCTTGGTCGAAGCTGAATGGATGACTACATGTCACATATTCCATTCAACCCTGAGAAGCGCCTGACATTGAAAACTGGATCTTCTCTTCCAGTTCCATCCTTCTGGGATCCACATAATATGAACCTCTGCTGCCAACCTTGGCAATGAAGATCTTGAAAAAGCCTATATACCTTGCTATTCCAATTCTTGATACTGTTATCGTCATTGAATCCAACTTGCAATCCTACAAAGGATAACCCAAAATAAATATTATGTCCCAAAGAATCTTATTGCATGCTCTGATACCATAAATGTAGCGATCCGCACCATGATCACCTATTAATCAGAAATTAATCATGCAATTAATCATTAAATAATCTTAATCAGAGTAAATTCAAAACTTTAAATAAGCTATATACCAGAAAGTGAATCTTAGTGGTCAACCCTGCCATCCAGCCTTGGTCACCACCTAACCTCCCTGTCCTCAGGAGAACTACCTGCATCTGACCCATTGAATGAGGTATCCAAACAACAAAAAATAAGCGAAAGTGAGCCTAACATGCTCAGTACGAGAGTATGAGTATACACAATTATATGTGCATGTATACAAATAAACTGGGTACCAAGACACTCAAGTCAATAAAACTAGCTCATAAATCGGGCCCAGGGTATATAGCACGTTGCGTCGTCGCCTCAGGAGGTGGCTCATATACCCAGTGGATAATGGTGATCTGATACTAGTACAAGTGTCCAACCATAATGGTGACCTGACACAATACTTACGTATCCAACTATCCACAAACTAGTAGGGTGAGCAGCCTACTACAGGACATCTCAAGGATATGGGATCAATATGCTCATGTATGCAACATACAGTCATGAAATTTTGTATCATATAAATCATGCAAACACCTAATACATGCATAATCAATCTGAATATATCGAATAATACTTCCGTACCTTACTAAGGCAGATCCTAGAAGCTCCTCTCTAGGTCCAAGCCTATCATGTATCACTACAATACATAAATACCATGTATTATCTAGCATGCCAAACATCACCTATCATGCTTTAAAAGTCTTAATTAAACTAAAATCTAATCCCTATGTACTAAAGGAAACCAAAGCCATAACTTCGTCCATCGTCAACCTACTGATGTCGCATGCCCCAGAGCCTGAGCATAGCCTAGCTACGAGTCTAGAGATGTCAAAACAGGACAGCGAGGCTGGCCGGCCCACAACCCGTCGCAACCCACCATTAGGCGGGGCGGGACGGGCCAGCCCACCTTTTAGGCGGGTTGGGAAAACACCAACCCAACCCACCTATTTTAGGTGGCGGGGCGGGCCAACCAGCAGGCCAACGTGTAATTTGGCGGGTTTTGGCGGGCCAACCCGCAACCCACCACAACCCACCATTAGGCGGGGAGGGGTGGGCTAACTCAATTTTAGGTGGGTTGAGAAATCTTCAACCCAACCCACCTATTTTGTATGGCGGGGCGGGCCAACCCGATGGGCCTAGCCCATTTTGACACCTTTAGCTACGACCCTTGGACACCATGCCAAAGCTCCGCCGCTTGGTCGCTACTATGGACACTGTCCGTTAACTAAAAATATACTAATACATACTCCAACTCTTAAATAAAGAGTCTTGAAGCCCTTAAAATAGAGCCATTACGAGTCAATTTGAAATGAGCCTCATGACCCCTATTTATAGACCACGATCGGAAGTTCCGATCGGTGCATGCATTCAACGTGTCCATTGGATACGATCGGAAGCTCCGATCTGCAATTCGGAGGTTCCGATCTCCTGTATGCAGCTACGTATACAAGCTCTAATGCCAGGTCCCGGATGATACAGATCGGAGGCTCCGATCGCCTGATCGGACATTCCGATCATCCCCGCTGCTTCCGAACTGGCTTTATTGGTTCCGATCTGATCAGACGTTCCGATCCTGGTTCGAAAGATCCGATCCTATTTAGGCCCAATAAGCCCATTAAGCATTTTTCGGGTGTTTTGGACCCAATTCCTTGGTCCATTAGATTATATTAAAATCCCATAATCATGTTTTATTAATTCAAAACATGATTAGAAAATTAATCTTGTAAAATGGAATCGAGTTATTACAGGGCGTGAGTAAAAGAAAATGTGTAAAACTATAAGAGATATGTGGTATTTATAGAGGCAGGATGAGTAAGTTACCTTGCTAGGATAGAATTCTTGTTGAGGCAGGACTCTACCCAAGGTAGGAGAATAATGTCGGTAGTATTGAATCACCATGGCAGCTAGGACTCTTGAACCGACCTAGTAATCTTGATCCAATCCCGAGTTTATCAGGATCTCCTTTTATCTTTTAGAGATTCACAAGTTTTTTCATTAATCAAGAGTCTTGAGTGGGGCTTCAACTACTAGGCCCGAGTCGGCCTTTTTCCCTACCCTGACATGGCTCGGGTCCGCCTTTCTCGAGGGAGACACAGGGCCCGGCCCTTTGGGCCCAACTGCATGGACTTCAACCATAAACTTATCTTTTTGGCTATGTGAATTTGGAAAAAATATCTTAGGTGTGGATTAATGGGCTCGGATCGAACCAAACCCTAATATTTTTAGGGGCATCAATAGTACCTCCCCATTTTGGTCTAAATAAAGTATGGAGTTTAGACCATGTGGTCCAGTCGGATCCCCAGCCCTAGCTAGCGTACCATTTGCACCTATTATGTGCTTGTTTAGTAAATTGACGTGTCCTATGGACTGGCAGGATTTTGATCTGGGTGACCATTACATTGGAACAAATAAATTGGTTGTGTAAATTGAAATCATCCGAGCCACAAATGGCCCAAGCATATTCATGCTCTTAAACCATAAAAATGGCTAAGTATAAATTGGAATTCCACGAGCTGTGAAGCCCGAGCACGTATATGACTTGTAATCATGAAATGACCAAGTGAATTTGAGAATCGGTGCGTCCGAGCACATACATGTTGTGTGGAGAAAAAATGTTGGAGCACAAGTAGTTTTGATGTTCTCGAAACTATACGAGAAAAAATGAAGAAGAAGACTGGAAAAGCTTTCGAGCAAAACTGCATAGATAAACTAAGTTCACTTTGACCAGAGCCCAAATGAATTTATCGAGTAGTCGATTCAATCAACTTAGTTCACTTAGTAAACTGCATTCAGTTTAGGGAGCTAAACTGAATCAGTCTCTCTCAAGACCAAACTGTTCTGAAAGCCAAACTGCTCAAAGCCAAAACAAAATTACCCAGACTGAACAAAATTACTTCAGTCTATTTCTCAGTGCTTGGAAAAGGGGTCGCGAGTGGTCTTCGGGGGGTAATGTAAGGGAATTCATTCCTTTTGTCGTGCTTTGGTTCCTTTGGACTGCACGCAATGATACTAAGCACCGTCACTTACCCTACTCTGCGGAGAAGGTTAAGTTCCAAATTTTGTCTTATTTGAGACTTGCTCATTCCGCAACTGTTATCAAGCCCCGTCTTTGGCTGGGGGCTTTGCAGGCTGCGAGGAAGATGGGCATTTCGATCGGCCTCCAACGGATTCACAAGACTGCGATCGTCCGTTGGTTGAGGCCTCCACCTGGGTCCTTCAAGCTCAATGTGGATGGGAGCTCGAGAGGTAACCCGGGTGAGTCGTCTATGGGGGGGGGGGGGGGGGTTGTCCGGGATTCTTCTGGTAGGGTCTTGGCGTTTTTTAGTGAGTTCATTGGTTTGGGGTCCAATGTCCGTGCAGAACTCTGGGCGATTTGGAGGGGTATTTTTCTCTGTTCTGACCTTAGCCTTTTTTCCCTTTGGATTGAGACTGATTCCCAGATTGCTATTCAGATTCTTAGATCTCGGAGGTGCCATTGGGATTTGGACCATATTGTTTCGAGGACGCGTGTTTTGGTGCGGAATAGGCCGGTTCATTTCTCGCATATCTATCGGGAAGGGAATTCGGTTGTGGATGCGTTGGCGCGACAGGCTCATGATCATAGGCAGTGTTTGTTGGAGATTGGTGTTCCTTTAACCACTCCCATCGCTGCGTTGGCCCGTTCTGACTCTTCCGAGCTTCCTTACCTTAGATCTAGGTTTTTTTAAAGCCTCACGCTCGCTTATAGCCGTTTCTCTTGGGCTTTCTTTTTCTTTGTTTGCTCTTCTTTTTGGTCTAGGTCATCCTAGATTTAGATATATGTAGCTATTTATTTTTCTTTGCAGGTAAAGCTCTCCGGCCCTTTTCCGAAGTTTTTGGAGTTAGTCTGTTCCCCTGTCGCTTGCTTTGCTTCTTCAGGGTGATGGATCACCAGGCGTTCTCTGTGCTTCTCCTTGCCTGGTTCTTGCTGTTGTTTGGATGTTTTGTGGGCGGTCTCTCGTGCCCCTCGCTTTTTGGATTTACAGTCTTCTTGGGAGTTAGGTTATGGCTTGAGTTTCCTTCGCCATTTTCCTGCTTTTTTGCTCTGGGTCTGCTGGTTTGCGGTCGCTCCTCTTTTTCCTCGCGGCCTATGTATAGTTACTTCCCAGCTGATCATGACTTTTGGAAATATTTCTTGCATAGCTTTGATCTGTTGTGCAGCTCTGGATGGTGCCAGCCTCTTTTCGCGCTTTAGTGTCGGATTTGATTTTGCTGGCCTGGAGTTGTGGATCTCCTCTAGGTTTTACTGCACAGGTTGATACCAGCCACTCTTCGCGCCTCAGTGTCCGTTTTTGATTTTGCTGGGCTGAGCTGTGGTCCTCTTCTATCTTTTGCTGCTCAGGATGACTGCTGACGTTGACTTAGTTAGCTATCTTTGATGTTATTTGTTTATACTTATTTCCTAGGGATGCTTTGGTTGTATATTTTTCGATACCCTAGCTGTTCTGATGTTCTTATTACCTTTGTATAGCCTTTTGGAGAGGTCTTGGCATAGTCCCCCTCCTCCGTTAGGTTTTATTTGTATCGCTTTTTTATGTTTATATACAGGTAGGGGTCTGCCTAACCCCCTGCTTCCGGCGGTGTTTTTTTTTTTTTTTTTTTTTTTTTAAAAAAAAACGTATTATAATTTCAGAGAATGTACGAGGAAAGAAAAGTTAACGACCTCAATTTGAATTTGAAAGAGTCGTTGCCCGCTAAGTATAAATACATATCAAAGAATGCTTGAAAAAGCATCCGGCTCCTTAGAAAAGAACTCGCACATATATTCAAGGTATCAGAGGAAAACTGATCACTTTCAGTTTACTCACACACATTCAGTCGAGGAGTTCAAAGCTCAATAAAAGGAATACATCAAGAGGCCGAAGAACATAAGCACACATATTTAAGCATCGGATCAGTGAGTATCACATCGTGCTTGAGTGATGAGTTTTAATTCAAGTATTGTATTTATGTTTATCAGTTGAGGTACTGCAAATCTCGTTGTAACAAGAATCAGTCGAGGGCTGAGTTCTTGAGTCTAGGATTTTTGAGTTAAGTAGTTGAGTGTAAGTCCTAGTCTTGGAGTGGGCTGTTGCAAAGTGTTGTAATAGTCAAAATCTTCTAGAGTGAATCCTTTCGAGGTAGAAGAAGGGGTGACGTAGGAGATTTAGATCCAAACATCCAGAAACAAACACTTGCGCATTTTCTTTATTGTTTTACTTTCAATCGAGCACTCTCACTCACTCACTGCTCAAATCAAGACATTTGATCATTAGTTCTAATCTGTTAGTTGGCATCATTCCACACATAATATTTGTTTGCCAATTAATATCAACACGCGTAAATAAAACTGTTCAGTTGACCAACCTCAACTGAACTCAATTTTGAAGATTCAGGAGTCAACTGCTACAGTACTGATCAGTTTTGGAAATTAGCATTCACACCCAAACCGATCCCATCAAGAAAGCAGTTTACGAAACACTATCTGTTCGAGGCTCCTTCTCGTTCCTGAACTTATATCAAATGGACGCATTCGGAAAAATTTCTAAGAGCTTCTAGTACACAACTGTTGACAACTGCACTGCCTAGACTGCTGAGGCATGTTCTACGGCTAAGAATCTTTAACAGAGTTGATCGAGCTAAGAGATGAGGAGATAAAGATTGAGGAGAGCAGAAGTCCGTTAATTGAGATCATTGAAGAACCCCGCTGCTCAGAAAAATCCACAAATATAAATGAATAAAGTTGCTTCATGGCTCATGATGATCAACCAACCGTCAGCAACCAAGCACCAGAGCAACCTTCAACGAATGGACAAGTATTTGATTTTAATCCAATAATTTTATACTAGAGGAGTTAGCTGAAGCACTGCATGACATGGATAATGAGTACCAAATATTGTGCTTAGCATTTGAGGAAGTCAAAGCAAAGAAAAATGACTTGTCAGACTGCTCAACTGAACCCGACTGGGAGATGTCAATTGAGAAGATCAGTCTAGAGGCAGATATTGCTAAGCTCAAGGCTGATAATGATAAACTATGAGTTGAGAGTCAGCAGTTAAATCAGAGAATCTGAGGATGACTGAACTGATTCAAACTTGGAATAAATCTTCAGTTTTGTTGTTAGAATTTCAAGAGTCACAAAAGCCTTTAGGAGACAAAACCGGTCTTGGGTTTAGTGACAAGGACTGTAGACCAACTTAGATAATTACTAAACCTAAGCTGAATATGTGCAAAGAAAAGTGCATTCACTTTGTAAAATCCAGTTTGGTACATGAACAAAGTAGTCTTTCTCAACAGAATGATGAAACTTGGAACAATGTTCGGAAGTTTGGAATTGGATAAGTTCCAAAGAGCTCTTGTGCAAAGGAATACTGGAAATTCATTCAAGCCAAACACATCTCGGTGACGGAACAACGCAACCATAGACCCTACAGAAGGCTTGATCCAAAAGGATACATAAATACTCATGACGAGGGAAAGATGAAATCACACACTGCATCACAAGCATATTCAAGAACACATCATCCACAGCACAATGCTCAGCATTATACACATCACTCATAGTTTAATGCACATTATTTACCTCACAAGCACACGAGATACAAGGCACAAACCTTATGGGATACACTCAATGATAGACCAGTTTGGTTAATCAAAGTTTGGATTCCTAAAGGAATAACCCATCGACGACGCACGTAGACTTGAGTACCATAGTTTGATTTTGTGCTTACAGGTGACAGGGACGGAGGATGCAAGAAACCAATTTGGTCATACAAAAACTGACAAACCAAATAGGTATACTGATATCATCCCAAACTGAAGTAGAGAGAAACTGAAAGAAAATCAGTTTAGGAGGGAAATTGAAGTAATGGGGAACTTATGTCTCACAAATCTGCAGAGGATTACATAAATCTTGAAGACTGCACCTGAATCATATTTTGATTCCATACTAAGCTTTCTTATCCCTATATTTTAAATTTTAAGTATTAGTTAGCTTTATTAATTCAGTTTGCTTCACGACTGCTAATATGTTTATGCAAAGTTAGTATCGATCAACTATAATAATATTTCATGAATTGAAATAAAAGGAACAACAAGGTAAATAGAAATAGATTTTATTTATAGATGATATTGTACAATATCCATTTCTCATTCTACTGCCATCATCCAAAAGCTCATCCAGGTGCCTAGTTCACCTACGAAAGCCTCCAGGAACTCTGCAGAAGAGTAGATATTGCGTAGAATCTGAAGCTCCTTCATGAGCATCAGGAGGAAGACACCTTCAGAGCTGAAGACATCTTCACACTTGGAAGTACCAAGTATTTGCTTGTATTTTTCAAGCTGCTTGTCCTCTTTTTGCGGAAGAGGAGCAGCAACTGACTGCAATGACTTCACCTTAGCTCTTACAATTCCGTCTTCACATAGACATATTCTTCATACTTCTTCTTTTGTGCCTCCATTTTTGTTGACATCGTACATGCGTCCGCCGTCAGCTCGTTGATGGCGATAGTCTGAAAACTTGGGCATAGCTCCGCTACTATCCCTGCAGTGCTCTACCACTCCGGCCCTTCAGTAGGATGCCTAAAAAGCCCTAAAACCGAGCTAGAATGAGAGAGGACAGGAAATGGTGCGAGTGAAATGGGCAGCTCTCTGCTCCTATAAATAGGCGCAGATTGGATGGTCCAAAGATCGGATCATCTGATCCCCTTCAAACCACCACCACCAAACACGTGTCCAATCTTCTAAAAAGTTGGCTGCCGACAGAGTTCGGACCGTCCGATTGCACACTTCGGATCGTCCGATCTCCTATGACATAACCTTGATGACCTCATTCCTTGGACAACTGGCCTTAGTTGAGTTTGGATCGTCCGATCTTGCATTTGGATTGTTCGATCCCTTCGCAGCTTCCAAACCCAACTGATCTTCCGAACTGCCCCTCTTCGGATCCTCCGATCTAGGAGTTCGGATCATCCAATCTCCCTATGGGCTTGAGACCCTCTGACCATTTTCGAGTGTTTAAAATCCATTTTTCAACTTCTTATATCCATTTGGAGCTTTGATAATCATGTTTTATCCAATTAAACATAATTAAACATTGGATTAGCTTAATTTGGTTACGGGCTACTACATTGTTGGAGCTATGTTGTGCAGATTGGTCGGTTCTAATTGGAGATAAAGGCGAGCCCGTTGAAATTCTTGGAGAAAAGTGACGCTCCAGTCTACAGAGAATTCAGCCTCGTTTCGGTCATACTTATGAACAATCTGAATTCTTTCATTCCAAGTATCCCAGGTTCGGATAGCAAAATGTTCAAATTCCTTTCTGTCTAGTGCCCCTTCATCCAAATATATACGTCCAAAATTTCGAGTTGACAAACCTGCTTGAGGAGCGGCCAATATGGTGTTCCTTCAAGAAAGTTTTAACCTTTGGACACCAAAATAAAGCATGGAATGTTGAGTAATAGCCAATCTGACACATGGGGTGGACATTATTGATAGGGACTTGATGAGATAGCAGGTTTACAGCCGTTGGGATGCTGTTCTGAAGCGCTCTCCACAAAAAAAAAACGCATTTAGGAGGAAGTGATAGACTCCATATATATTTCCGCCAGGTTTTGGATTTTGACTCAGAGCAATTTCTTTGTGATTCATAGAATCCTGTCTCCGTTTTGTACCCTTCCTTCACCGAGTATTTCCCTTTCACATAAAAAGACCAGTATCTCACATATTCTTGTAGAGTGGAAGTAAGTAAGATGGTGAGAATTCCTTGCACAATGTGTGCAGGAAATAATGAGTTCACCAAAGAGTTGTTCCATCTCCTATTTCCAATAAGTGTGCTGACCGTGTTTTAATTTCCTGAGCCCATAGTATCCTGAAGGCATGATTTTTAGCTTGGGATCCACTTGTCCTTGAAGATTGATATATTTCCTCGTTCCCCACATGCCATAACAGTCCCTTTTATAATAACAACATGATCCATATAATTTATCTTCATATAAAGGAAGTATTTATACCTAGAGACGCCTCCATAATATCCTAATGCCTGCAGTATCTAGCCTTAAAAACCCGAGTAACCAGTGAGTTCGGATTGTAGTAACTCATTCTCATTTTACAAGATTAAGTGATTTAAACATGTTAGAAAATGACATATAATTTTTAAAGTGACAAAACATGATTAAAAAGTCATTATTTGGTGAAAATAAGTAAAAACTTAGCACCGGAACTTCCGAAAATGATATAGAGGGTTTGGGGGGGGGGGGGGGTCCCAAACCAGTTCGGAAGCACCCAAAATAGTTCGGAAAGAGCGAACAGTTCGGAAGTTTGGACCATCCGAACTCAACAGGAACCAAGTGTCAAAGTGGCTAGGACAAGTGGCAGTTCGGATCATCCGATCCTATTTCGGACCATCCGAACTCCCCTGCAGACTGAGATGTCAAAATTCTCTCTACACGTGGGATTCATGCGCAGATCGGATCGTCCGAACCCAGATTGGATCATCTGATCCCTGGCCTATAAATATGCGTCCAAACTTTATTTTCAGATGCAAAATTGAGGGGATTTTGAACTATTAGTCCATATTTGAGAGTTTTGGGTTATATTCTCGAGGGTCGGGCACTAGCGAGGTGCTTCGGGGCTTGTAGCGGAGTTGTGCCTGGGTTAGGCCTTCGACATCAGTGGGCTGATGATGGACGCAGGTATAAGTCTAGACTATGGTTAGCTTTTGGGAGTAGCTATTATTCTAGTTAAGTCTTTTAGATCAATAATAGTGACTTGGTAAATATTGGCTTGTAGGCTTGGATCCTAGAGTGGTGATCATATGACTTCCTTTATAGTCACCGATTGTGGTGATCATACGTAAGTACAGACTGAGATAGTCAGCTGAATATGCATGTTTATGTGTTGCATGATTATGTGTTGCATTATTATTTGTCATGAGATGCATGATATACTGTTCACGATTTGTATGCGGCATTTGCATACAATGTTGAGCCTATTATCCTTTCGAGATAGCCAGTTGTTCTAGGGTCGCTCAGTCCTAGGATTGTTTTTATTGTACGATCGAGTACCATATGACACCCACTCGAACGACGGGGCAGCATTTGCGGTTTATCCAGGACAATTCTACGTCCAAGATCGGGCTCAGTATATGTGGCACCCATTAAATCTTCGGAGCAGTGTGCGCATACTAGAGGCGCCTATGTTCTGAGCATGATTTTCCAGATATGATCCCAGTTTATCTAGATCATTTATATTTCATATTGCATGCATCATATAGACTTGTATATTCGATATTTACGTATTGTGCATTAGTGTTCATGTCCCTTCTTTTATCTCGGATACCCCATTCGGCGGAGCAGGTTTGCAGGTTGACCAGGAGCGAGATCAGTGGTTGGTCGGTGACCAGGGCTTGGCATCAGGGGTCACCAGAGGTTTCTAAATTAAGATTGTATTCGGTATTTATTGTTATTCGATATAGTTGTAATAATTTACGTTGTTTTTTTGGATTTTAAATTTTTTAAGTTTCCGTATATTAACTCTGATTATGTTTAGTTAAGTTTAAATGCATGCTTAAGTTTCTGATTATTAGATGATCATGGTGTGGGTCACTACACGGATTGATCAGGAACGCCACAATTGTTTCGCCAAAAAGTCCTTATTGAAAGAGACCGGGTGGTGGAAGCCCATACCTCCCATGAATTTTGGAGTGCATATATATATTTCCATGTTTTCTTGTGCATTCTCTTTTTTCCACCCTCCATTCCCCACCAAAAATTACAATCCCTTTCTATTACCTCACAGACTAAAATCGGGATACGAAAGCAAGACATGGCATATGCGAGGATCGATTGTAGAATTGCCTTGATTAGTGTTTCTTTTCTCCTGCAGAATAGGATCGATTTCCCCATCCTTTTATTCTCTTCGTAACACTGTCAACCAAGTAACGAAACTGCAATTTCTTGCTTTTGATGGTGAAAGTCGGGAGGCAAAGATACACTTCGTTGTCCTGTACGATAGGGATCGAGAAGGTTGTTTTGATAAGTTGTGCAGTATCATCATCGGTGTTTGGACTAAAATATAGAGACAATTTCTCAAAATTAATTTGTTGTCCGGATGCTCTTTCCTATAGGGAAAATCAGTTGTGAATACCAATGCCTAATGTCGCTCGAAAAACGCTGTCATTAGCAAAAAATAGATGAGATATCTATGGACAAGAGAAAGCTATATGTACAACTGAGAAAGTATTTCGGGCTTCATGCGCTAGCAAGAGGGAGGAGAGTTACTAAGCACGTAATATCTAAGCAGAACTTTGCTATGACCCCGTAGCGCCTCGCTATCGCTTGGCTCTCGAGACGACGCCTAAAAAGCCCCAAATATCGACTAAGAACGAGATATAGAGGTTGGGAAATTGGAAGTTCTGAATGATGGTCTCGACCCCTATTTATACACAAAAGTTCAGAACTTCTGATCTCTGGTTCGGAGCTTCTGAACGCACTTCGGAGCTTCCAATCTCACAATCGGAGCTTCCAATCTCTAGCCACCGAACATGTGTCCTCTGATTGGAAAACCCATTATGCTTGTAAAGTTTGGACCTTCTGAACTTGGGTTCTGAGCTTTCGAACTCACTCGAGTCAATCACCAATCAGAAACTCATACTCTGTCTGTCTGGGAAAGTTCGGACGTTCCGATCTTGAGTTCGAAACATCCGAACAAATCATTGCCATCCAAACCAGTTCAGATCTTTCGAACTTCACATGCTCTAGTTTGGACCTTCCGAACTTCTCAGACCCTAGATACCCTCCGGGACATTTAAGAATATCCTGAATCCGAATTTTTACTTATTTTCATTAAATAAGGGTTCCTTTATCATGTTTTAACCATTTAAACATGCTTAGATAGTTTAATTGATCGATTAGGAGTCGGGTTACTACATTCTCCCCACCTTAAAATATTTCATCCTCAAAATCAGGAAAATTTTAGAACAACAACATTTATTACAACAGAACATATATTATAACTGAGGTTTACAACGAAACATCATTTATTTCAATAGAACTGATGTTATAACTGAGGTTTACTACGAAACACAACAAAACATTACAATTCAAAACAACTCTTGATGTTTTGTACGCAATGCGACTCTCTAGTTCTCAAGTGGTTTCTTTGGTACCTCGGTGATGTCACTGGACTAGAACAAGGGGAATTGTCTTGTTTCGCAATTCCTTGGATTTCTTGTACAAAATGCGAATCGGTTTCTCCACATAAGTTAGATCCTCATTAATTCGAACCTCGGACGGATGTAGAACATGAGACACGTCTGCCACACACCGCATCAACAGAGATACGTGAAACACTTCGTGAATACTAGATAGATACGGCGGTATGGAACAGGATGATGACAGCTCTAGTTCTAGCTCAAATGCGGATAATTTTGATGATCAAGACAAAAATATTCCATCCACCTCTCAGGATCAGACCACAGATAAAGCAATGGTTGCAGCTGTGTATGATCATATGGAGGCCATCAAACACATTATTCTATCTCTAGATGCTCATCTCTCTACAATGGAAACAGGGGTGACTGACTCACGCAAAGTCATCATATCAAAGGTGTCTGATGTGCTTCAAGATGTCGAAGGGTGTAAAAAGAAAGTCAAGATTACTAACAAGGAGACCAACAATGCTATTGTCACCATCTATAGCCAATTGACTCAAATAGAACAGTACTTTACGCCAACATGAATGCACGGATGGACACACTCCAAGAATATTTGGGAACTTAGATAGATGCTCGCATGGATACCCTACAGGCAGCACTAGGGGCTCAGCTCAGTGAGTTACTTGATCATCTTTCCAAGGGTGATGCCAAAAATGGAGAACATGAGCGTCGACGGGCAGATGAGGTTAAGAAGGCGCATGAAAAACGTATGGAGGAGGCAAGGAAGAAGAAGGAAGAAGATGAAAAGAGAAAACAAGGAGGAGGATCCAGAGGTAGTAGTTGGTTTAGGAGGTAGGTGTACTTAGTTTTTTTTTTTTTCGCCAGTAGGTGTAATAGGTCTTTCTCGCATGTTTGCAATGCAAATTTTCTCAATGAATTCATCCTTCTTTTTCTTTCTTTTATCTATTTGGAGCATAAGTTTTATCATCACCGAAAAAGAAGAAATTGTTAAATCCCTAAGTTTTGGTAATAATAAACAATAAATCATTGTTGTAGATTTGCTGCATATTTTATGAAAAATAGGTTGTCGACCGCTTGCTTTGAAGATCACTCACCCAGTCACTTAGAGTCACTCTTCTGCTTGTAGCACTCACCTGGTTTCAAGTTACTCAACCGGCAACCATAGCAAGATATACTCGCCTGGTCTATATGGTCCCTCGATTGTTCTCTATTACAAGTACATATTTCACAACGGTCTTAAGGGATGTCTTATGATTTAAGCTACACTGATCAGAGCTATACGTTGCTTTTCAGTAAAACTATATTTTCTAGAGTGCACAACCAACAAAGAATCAAGAAAATCAAAATATTTTCTTAAGTTGATGATCAAAGACTGTCTGCGACTGTTACCTTCTTGATTGGAAAATATTCAAATCTCACATTTATTGAAGCGTATTATACATCAAGAAAAGAAAACATCAACAACACATTTGCATTAATGATCTTCAGATGAATGTTAAGTCTCTCCATGCAAAAGACACAATAAATAAGAGATTTCTGAAAGAAAGAAGTAGAACTAAAGCATTATTCTTAGGATTTGAATTTCTCACTGTGCTAGAAATCCTACTCGAGCACATGCAAAAGTTATATCCACTTTGCTCACTTCAACCCTCACTTATCAAGAAAATTATCAGATCTTCTAGGATCAAAACGTTTGAAGTTGTTTTTGTGATAGTAAAAGAGAGAAGTAGAACTGAAGCATTATTCTTAGGATTTGAATCTCTCACTGTGCTAGAAATCCTACTCGAGCACATGCAAAAGTTATATCTACTTTTGCTCACTTCAACCCTCACTTATCAAGAAAATTATCAGATCTTCTAGGATCAACCAAGGGTTTCTCAAGATCCTTGAACGTTTCAAACAAGTGAAGTTGTTTTTGTGATAGTTTGATAAAAACTGTAATATTATCCTGTGATAAACTAGGAGTTCCGAGTTAGGCATTGGATAAGTCCTAATATAGGAGTGGGTGTGTTACAAGACGTTGTAATAATCAAAGTCTTCTAGTGTATTTCTTCCTACGTGAAAGAAAGAGAGACGTAGAAGGATTCAACCTTCGAAATTTCATATCTCTTATGTTCCTTTCTCTCATATTTATTATCTATTTTGTTGTCTTACTTGTTGTTTGAGTATAAGAACTTCATTGAAGGTTACTGAACTGTTTCCGCATTTTTAGTTATTCAAGTAACCTCAAAAGTTGTGAAAATTGGTTAAGTAGTCTACTCGACCGATTTATCATTTGAAAAAAAAATTTTAAAAGTGTATATTCAACCCCCTTCCTTTTCACACACACATCCCGATCCTAACAAGGTTTTCCGAATTTTTTTATTTTTTTTAAAACTGTTGAACCGATTTTCCGATTTTGTTATTTTTTTAAACCTTAAATTTAATATTTATATATATATATATATTAAATTTATACTTTTTTTAATTAATTAACTTATTATTTAAAAAATTATAACTATAATTGATATTTCGAATATATTTATATAGTTATTAGTTTTCAAAAGTAAATATAAATTTTTTATCTATTTATATACATTTTTTAGGTTTTTAAAATTTAAAATATAATATTCATTATATTATATTAACGGTTTTTATAAACGATTTTTCGGATCGATTGTAGGGTTAAAATAGTCCAACCTGATTGAACTGTGTTTTTAATATAGACTAGTTCAATCACCGGTTCAATTATGAAAACAATTGTATAAAACTATAAATAATAATGGAACCTTCTATGTTCTATCCCTCCGAGACCAGCAAAACCTAAATATCGATAGAGGAACTCACCTGTGTTTTTTTAAGACCATCAGTGCATAGTGCCCACAGCGAAACGGCTAAATCTAACGCGAGCTGCTAGAATACCGCAAAGGTACTTAAAATCTATTTGAACTTAAATTTTGATTTCCTACAAACAATGGAGAATCTTAAAACCACCACAAAACTCCTATTAATCTGTATCATGGACTAATTTTATTGTATGAATCTTCGACCATCTCGAATCATGAAAAATATTACTTTCAAAAATAGATATGAATCGGATGCGAGACGTGCTCTGATAAAAATCCTTTAAACTCGATAAAAGAAAACACTTGAAATTCTTTAGTTCTAAAAAATTTTGCCGGTACTATTCCCAAGAATCTCCCTCCAAATTCGATTTTGAAAATAATCTCACATCAAGATATTTGCTAAAATAGTGCCCTCCGATTGTCCAACTATTAAGCCACAAAAAAATCAGAGTAACTTCGTAACGAAAAATTAAGGGCGGAACACAGGAGAACAATGAATATAATATTGAACATACAGAATCAAGTATTGCTGAATCAAAAGGTACGTTGTTACAACGATCGATTCACGGCTACCGTAAAATGCATCAGAACAAACGTTTCAACGCAGAACAATAATCTTTTTGCTGCAAAACAGCAGAAGAGAAGGTCGACAGTACATGTTTTTCAATTTTTTCCCCACGCAAACTCTTGCAGATCACTTGTAGAAGTCAAAATCTGTGTCGGGCTTCTTTACATTTGATCTGTAACCCTTTTCAAAATCTTTTGGTAATATTACATACCTGTTCTTTCTTACTGCGAGCATGCCAGCTTCTTGGCAAATAGCTGCTATCTGAAACAGTAAATATGGAGCTTAGCATCACTCCTCAAGCACAGAGATTATGGAAAATATTCAACCCATTCTATATTATTGAAAACATAATCATATAACATAATATATTACACAGAGTGCATAGATATGTGTACAGCTGTGTGCAGGAGTCTATACGTATATATAATGCATACATATGTTTCTGTGTGTACATACGTATGTCTATATATACTAAGGGCATTCAAGACAGCTCGTGGTGGATGCTTTGTAAAGTATAATGCCTCTGAGCCGGAACGCCAGCCACAAAACAAAGCACGTGAATTATATGAAGAGGGAATTACTTTGTTTAAAATCCAATTAAGTATTTAACAAGCTATTGAACCATAATAAAGTAGACATTTATTAGCATGTGTGTAAATGGGAGTAACATTCCCTCTCTAGTTCACTTTGATTCACAATATAAGCATTTAAGGCACACTTTATTAGCATACGTGTAAATATGAGTAACTTTCACGCTCTAATTCACTGTCACAATATAAGCATTTGAAGCGCGCCTCTAGCCATAAAAGGGGGCACCAAGGTCTATGCTTCATGACTAAGACACAGTTTCCTAAAAGGATGTGCCCCTGCTTCAGCACATGGGAAGGGGCAGCTCCTCGAACATCGTTTTTGTGTGCCTTCTGACCTTTTCATAGTTACGATCACAATCACTCATACATAAGGAGCTTCAGTGTAATATCAAGAGTAATAAGGCATTACAAAAACCAGTACATCAACTGACCTCAGCAGCACTAATTTTATCTGGCCGAGACACGTAGTCCTCCAAATCCACCTCATCGCTTAAGTTCATCTTAGCAGTACAAACCTGAACGTGACAGCCATTTTGTTACTCTATGAAACCAAATACATAAGAAAATTATACCTTATGGAAATGGAGAAGGTCTAGGATCTATTTTGATTCTTATTCAATAAATTACACTCCTCGGCTGCTGCAAAACTTTTCCTCCCCCAAAGTTTTTACCCTTTCCTTCTTTCTTTTCCTAATTTGAGAACCAAAACAGCATTCCTAAAAAATTGCCACACACAGGTCCTATAAAGTTCACCTGAAAGACAAGCCTCTTTTGGCGTCTATCTGGCAAAGGAAATTCAATTTTGCGATCAAGCCTTCCCGGACGCAAAAGGGCAGGATCTAATGTGTCAGCTCGATTAGTTGCCATGATAACCTTCACATTGACAGTCTGGTCAAATCCATCCATCTGCGAGAAGCAAAAACAATCATTGTGATGTCAAAAAAGCGGAACAAGGCAAAAATACTTCTGATGAGCACCATTTCACACAAGCAAGACGTCGAAATGCCTTAAATATAGAGTGACATTTACATCAGAGAACTTGAAATTCTTGTATGGCCGCACTATCTTTCACTCAAGAGTCAAGCCTAACTTTCGAAACCTACCTGATTTAGCAGTTCCATGAGAATTCGCTGGACCTCTCTATCAGCTCCTGTTTGAGCATCAAACCTAGCAGTAGCAATAGCATCTACCTCATCAATGAAAACAATCGCAGGTGCATTTTCTTTTGCTAACCGAAAGACATCACGAACCATTCGCGGACCCTGCACATTTATTAAAGAAGTTCTATGATATTCTATCAAAATAAGGACATAGAATCACCATATACCTCTATCATGATATTTCAGTCCTAAAGAGAGATCAGAAATATAATCATACCATAAATTTTTTAAAAAGCCATAAGCTAGCTTTCCAGCAAAATGACAAACCACAAAATGACAAAATGGGGGAAAAGGTTAAAATAAAATATCAAAGACTATTGAGCCAAAGCTTTAACTGAAATATTTATTGTTCCCGATTACTTATTTTTATTTTCAAAACAAATTATCAACGGGGAAAATAAAAAAGCTCAAACAATCCAGACATCAGTTCCTCTAAAATATCTGAAAATTAATTAAAAAGTAGCAACTCGTACACAATTAGTAAAGCAATTATAGGGAGAAAAGATACAATGATATGGAATTTCCCAAAAAAAGTGATAGCTGACAATGCCAACGCATAATCAATTCAAACAACAGTATTACCTCACCCAAGTACTTCTGAACAAATTCTGAGCCAACAACTCTAATGAAGGCCGCAGTTGTATGGTGAGCAACAGCCTTCGCAAGCATGGTTTTCCCAGTACCAGGAGGACCATAAAGCAAAACGCCACGAGGAGGATCTATGCCAATCTGCTGATACAACTCATGGTGAGTCAGAGGTAACTCCACAGCCTCACGGATTTCTTGCTTTTGAATGTCGCATCCTCCAATATCCTGACAGAACCACCAATTGAATAGATTAAAGCCAATATGAATTGTGCTGAGGAGAAGATAAACCAGTATCAGTGTAAAGAGGAGAAAATGCCAACTATCAGAAGTTAACATAAGCATATGAAATGCTGCTTAAATATGCACATGGCTGGTAAAACAAACACCATGTTCTCTCTTTGCCCGTCCCTCTAAATTTACGAAATGAAACAACTCTAGGACTGAGTGAATCCAGGCAATGGTAAAAATTGAGTGAGGAAACCTGGCGCCATAATAAAGCTTTCTATTTTGTGAAAAATATTTGGTCATTGACATCAAAATTAAGTCTCTCTTATCTGGAATAAGAATGGTGAAAAGAGAACATGATTTAATGTGAAGGCTTGGAATAACTATGGTGGAAAGATGACAAAATAACAGATATGAATAGATTAGGAATTTTGAGACCAGAAACAAATATGGGCACCTACAAATTTCCAAATAATTTAAAAAAAAGGTGGAATGATAGCAGCTGAGATATGGCACAACAAAGTTTTCTTACAAAATACTCGAGACATGAGTAAAGATGTGAAAAGACGAGAAATGCAAAGCATGCCTGTGAAAGAGAGAACAAGATACCCTATAACAATCCGAGACAAAAGATTCTCCCTCAAACTCCTTTGAAGATCATAATCCCGCTCTTTCAAGCAAATATAACAGCTAGGTACTTTGGGTTAGCAGTCAAATATAATTTTGGTGACAAGAACGAGATAGGGAAGTTTTCAGTCACTTTTGTTGAACAAATGCCAGGTTTTGACAATAGCAATCTGCAAGCCACCTCATGGCATTATATCATAGCAATTCAAAAAATTCTGAATTTACTATGCGTGAAATTCATACTTAATTCACCTACCATGTGTTTCATTAGCAATTCAAGTAGTAGCACCTACAACACATAAATCTTGGTTTTACTAATGTCCAAACTTGCTCGTATTATGCTTTGCAATTCAATTAGTTGCACCTAAAACACACAAGTCTTGGTTTTACTTATGTCCAAAATTGCTCTTATTATGCTAATGTATACACTATACATCTAGTGTGCAGGAAATTGGTGTGTTCTATGTGTAAGTCACAGCAGAGCTTAAAAAGAAAACCTTGCCTTAATGTTTGGAAGTCCGAAAAAAAATACACAAAATGGATGGCCACGTTCCACAAATGCTCAATTGAGGAAGGAAGAATTTGAGCAAGGAAGTTTAAATGACCAAAATGAGATTCAGTCTCAGACAATCATTTTGAAGCAACGTTCTGACAAAAATAATTCTTGACATACCGATTCTATAAAAGAGTAACTTTGTGATGAAAAAAATTCTCAGGACTATAAAAATGACTCCCCAAATGACGATGTTTCATCCAGTAATTTATCGGTTGCTCCAAACAAAAAATCTGCTTGGTCCCTCAGTCTAAGGTTGAATTACCGAATCAATCAAAATTAAACCCTAATACCTAAAACCACACAACATTAGTAGTTAACTGTATCAGTGAAGAGTATTAAAAAAGCTAGAAATGAACATTCAAAAACCCACAAAACCAGCCCCAACGGAAAGGAAACTCCCCAAAAAGAACACTTACATTGTAAGTAACGTCCGGTTTCTCGGACTGGCTGAGCAGCGAGATACTGGAATCAGCCTCGGGTGGCAGCACGTCGACAAGGGCATTAGAGTGGCGGTGCAAAGCGACGGAAGCCGAAGGCTTGAGCAGTTCGCGATTGATGGTACTGAGTATGCGAACATAGTAGTTGGATCCGGTGGTGGAACCGACGATTCCGTTGTTCTGATCGATCATCTCCATGAACTGTCCGATTACAAGGGGCACCGATTGGATCCTCTTCACCTCCTCCTGCGCCCGTAGCAGCTCCCGGCGGAGATTCTTCAGCTCATCCTTCACGTACTCTTCTTGTATCTCGATAAATTCAAGCTGGCGTTGCAACGATTTCAGCCGCGAGTAGAGATCATCGTCGAGGTCCACGGTTTGGTCGAAACTTGAAACGGGTCGGGTGGCCGGAGGATCCGACGGGTAGGGTTTCGGATCGAGGATTGCAACAGATGCCATGGCTTCGACAAAGAGGAATTAGGGGTTTTTTCTCCTTTTCTCCTCTTTTCTTCGGGAGGAAGATATAAATAAGCAACCGCCGCCTCACTTAGATTTATTTATTGATTAAATTAATAATATTTTATTTTTATTAGCAGAATAATATTTTATTTTTTTTGAAAATATGTTATTATTATTATTATTATTATTTAAAGTTGAATGTTTATTGAGTCGTAAAATGTGAAAAATTAATGTGTGATGATGTAGATGATGATGTATTAATATTTGGACTAATCTCGAAATGAGATCTATAAATAGGTCTCTCCATTTGTATAGAAAAACACAATTAAATTGAGAGAGAAAAATATTGTGAAGTATAGAGTTTGATATATTTTGAGTTTTGAAGTTTTTTTACATTTTACCATAAATTTTTACTTTTTCACAACACGTTATCAGCACGATCGCTCGAAGGTTCTCTATAATTTTCGACGCTCCAAAACACAAAGAAAAGACAAAAATATTCAACAAATAAGAATTTTTTATTTTATTATTTATATATTTTTATTGTGTGTATATTAATATATAATTTCATGTTATTATATAAAAGGCTTTCTATGACACCGACCTTATAATAACGTGATATGATATATATTTATTATGTATATATACTAACTGTATTAATATATAATTTTATGTTATTATATAAAAGGTTGTCTATGACACTGACCTTATAATAACGTGATATGATATATATTTATTATGTATATATACTAACTATATTAATATATAATTTCATGTTATTATATAAAAGGTTGTCTATGACACTGACCTTATAATAACGTGATATGATATATATTATTGTATATTTATATACTAACCATATTCGTATAATCTCATATTATTATATAAAAGGATGTTTATGGCACCGAACTTATAATAATGTGATATGATATACATAATTATTTAATTATGATTATCATTATATGCATCACATGATTATCACGAATTTTTTACTCGACTTTTTCTTACCCCCAACGGTCACAAACGGTAACAAAATGACTAGTTTTTTGCCTATAAATATGTTCACTCAAACTCATTTTCAATCACACCAAAATTCATTATTTCTCTCAAAATATTTTCTCCTCGGTTTTTTTCGAAGATAAAGATGATGACATTTCTAAGGTTATTTTTCATAACGATTATGATCATCATGCTCACGAGTCTTGTACTCACCGGCGATTATCCACCGCACACATTTCATCTATTTTTAAACATACTTGTACTCATCGTTTATCCATTATTTTGTATTGTCATATTAATAGAAATTAACTAATAAAATGCATTGTTATTTTTCTAGTACCACAATGTCAAATTTGGCAAAGCTTAAATTCGTTGCTCTCGATATCACTAGAAAAGAACAAAGAATTGTTAATGAGAAATCATCAATCCCAACCCAATGTATCTACGGCATTTCCAGAAGCAAATGTCGTAAGTAAAAATGAAAACCAAAATCAAAGGCATAAACTAGATTTTGGTTGAGGTCGAGGATGTGGTCATAAACGTGGACGTAGAAATGATCGTGGTCATGGTCACGACCGTGAATATGAAAATAATCGAGATAGTTACTTCAATAACTAATCTCAAAAGAACGTCACGAACCACCTAAAAAGGCAGCATGAAAATAGAGTGAAAATAAAAATCACTCAAAAAAATATGAGAGTGCTTGTTATAAATGTGGCACTCCAAGACATTGGTCACGTACCCCTGAGCACTTATGTAAGCTCTTTAAAGTATCGATAAAGGAAAAAAAAAAATAGACCAATTTTGTTGAAAACAGTAACCATTTAAGTGGTTCAACTTATTTCAATGCTGCCGATTTTTCAAATAATTTCGAGAACATTGATTAATATATTGGTGGGACTGGAATGTAACATGCTATATTTTTCATGCATTCTTATGAAACATGCTATATTTTGCATATATATATTATCCTTGATTTTTTTTATTGCATAATTTCTTTTAAAGTTCAAAATGGAAAACGGTATGAGCAAAGCTAAACAAAGAAATAATCTCATGGAAGTTTGCATACCCGATAGGTGTACACCGCACACTATTCTCCAAGATAAAAATATTTCTTCGAATTCAAACCAACAAATATCAGGTCCTGTAGACTTGATTGAAGGTTGTGGAAAAGCACATTTTTTGTTACCTAATGGTACAAAATTTTTGATAAATGATGCTTTATATTCACCAGGATCAAAAAGAAATTTGTTGAGTTTTAATGACATATATTCTCATGGGTATGATACTGAGACGATAACTGATGGAAATCAGAAATATATGTGTCTTACCACATATAAATCAAGAAAGAAATATGTGGTTGAAAAATTATCAATGCTCCCTACTGGATTGCATTATACATATATAAGGCCAATCGAATCAAATATGGTGGTTAATAGTTCTTCAATATTAACCAATTGGCATGATCGATTGGGACATCTTGGTTCAATAATGATGCGAAAAATTATTGAAAATACACATGGTCATCCATTGAAAGACCAAAATATCTTTCAGAATAATAAGTTTCAATGTAAAGAATATTCTCTTGGAAAACTTATTATAAGGCCATCGCCAGCTAAAATCCAAACAGAATCACACATATTTCTTGAACGTATTCAGGGTGATATTTGTGGGCCAATTCATCCACCATGTGGACCATTTCGATATTTTATGGTATTGATCGATGTCTCTAGCAGATGGTCACATATATGCTTATTGTCAACTCGGAATGTGGCATTTGCAAGATTAATGGCTCAAATAATAAAATTGCGGAATCAATTTTCCGATTATACAATCAAGAAAATAAGACTTGATAATGCTGGAAATTTACTTTCCAAACTTTCAATGACTATTGTATGTCAATGGGAATTACTGTTGAACATCATGTTGCTCATGTTCATACACAGAATGGATTAGCTGAATCATTGATTAAACGTCTAAAACTGATTGCTAGACCAATGATTATGAGAACAAAACTCCCTATTTCTATATGGAGACATGCAATTTTACATGCTGCGGCATTAATTCGCATCAGACCAAGTGCATATCATAAATTCTCCCCATTGCAGCTTGCATTTGGTAAAGAACCAAATATTTTTCATATGAGAATTTTTGGATGTATGGTGTATGTGCCTATTGCACCACCTCAACGATCGAAAATGGGTCATCAAAGAAAAATCGGTATTTATATCGGTTATGATAGCACATCAATCATTTGATATCTTGAGCCTCAGACAGACGATGTGTTTACAGCACGTTTTGCTGATTGTAATTTTAATGAAGAAATCTTCCCAATGTTAGGGGGAGAAAAGAAACACATCGAAAAAGAAATCACATGGTATGTACCATCATTGTTACATTTGGATCTTAGGACCAAACAATGTGAGAAAGATGTACAGCAAATTGTGCATTTGCAAAGAATTGCAAATCAAATGCCAGATGCATTTGCAGACACAAAAGGGGTAACAAAATCATATATACCTGCTGTAAATGCCCCTGCTCGAATTGAAATGCCAAAGAAACAAATTGAAGACATTCATGATGTCATAAAATGCTTGAAGCGTGAAAGGCCAGTCGATTCCAAGGATAAAAATCCTCGGAAAAGAAAATTCATAAAGAAACACGATGATCACAAAATAGAAAATGGTGTTCCAGAAGAAACACATGATGATGAAAATGTTCTGTCAGAACCACAAACTGACGAGCATCGTGAAATCTCTATCAATTATATTAATACTAGAAAAATATGGAACCGAAAAGATATAGAAGATATTGATGAGATATTTTCTTATAACATGGCATGTGACATCATAAATGAGAATGAAGATCATGAACCAAAATCTTTTGGTGAATGTAAAACTCGGCATGATTGGGCAAAATGGAAAGATGTCATCCAGGTTGAATTAGATTCGCTAAATAAACGTAATGTTTTTGGACCTATATTCCTCACACCTGAAGGTGTAAAACCTGTTGGATACAAATGAGTTTTTTTTTTAAAGCGAAATGAGAAAAATGAAATAGTCAGATATAAAGCTAGACTTGTTGCACAAGGTTTTTTTCAAAGACCTGGAATTGATTATGAAGAAACGTATTCTCCTATTATGAATGCAATTACGTTTCGATATTTGATTAGTTTGACAGTGTCTGAAAATTTGAAAATGTGTCTTATGGATGTTGTTACAGCTTACTTATACAGATCACTTGATAGTGATATATACATGAAAATCCCTGAAGGATTTAAGATTCCTGAAGCACAAAGTTCAAAACTCAGAGAATTTTATTCTGTGAAATTGCAAAGATCATTATATGGGTTGAAGTAATCCGGCCGAATGTGGTATAATCGGTTAAGTGAGCACTTGATGAAAAAGGGATATTTAAATTATCCAATATGCCCTTGTGTTTTCATCAAGAAAACAACACCCGAATGTGTAATTATTGCTTCATATGTTGATGATTTAAACATCATTGGAACGAATAAGAAAATTCAAGAAGTTGTGATGTACTTGAAGGAAGAATTCAAAATGAAGGATCTTGGAAAAACCAAGTATTGTCTGGGTTTGCAAACCGAACAAAAGGAATGTTGAATTTTTGTTCACCAGGAAAATTATACAGAAAAGGTCCTTAAACGTTTTAATATGGATAAATCAAATCCATTAAGTACTCCAATGGTTGTAAGATCATTAAACATAGAAAAGGATCCATTTCGTCCATGTGAAGATGATGAAATTATTCTTGGTCCAAAAGTACCATATCTAAGTGTCATTGGTGCCCTTATGTATTTTGCAAATTGTACTAGACCTCATATATCTTTTGCTGTAAATTTATTGGCAAGATTCAACTCATATCCAACAAAAAGGCACTGGAACGGAATTAAATATATATTCCGTTATCTACGAAGAACGACAGATTTGGGACTTTTGTACTCAAAATACACCAATCAAAGTATCATTGATTATGCTGATGCTGGATATTTATCTGATCCACATAAGGCACGTTCCCAAACCAGATATGTATTTACTCGTGGAGGCACCGCAATTTCTTGGCGTTCACAGAAACAAACACTCGTAACAACTTCATCAAATCACGCTGAGATTATTGCGCTACATGAAGCAAGTCGTGAATGTGTTTGGCTAAAATCAATGACACAACATATCCAAATTTCTTGTGGATTATCAGTAGACAAGAATCCCGTGACGCTGTATGAAGATAATGCTGCATGTATTGCTCAAATGAAAGAAGGATACATCAAAAGTGACAGAACCAAACATATCCCCCCAAAGTTCTTTGTCTGCACTCAAGAACTTGAGAAGAACAAAGATATTGATATCTGTTACATTCAATCAGGTGAGAACTCATCAGATCTCTTCACAAAGGCACTTCCTACGATAATATTCAGAAAGCATATATATAACATTGGGATGCGCAATCTGCGAAATATGTGAAGAATCACTTGTGTTAACATGAGAGGGAGTTTACGTGGCTGCACTCTTTTTTTCTTGCTATGGTTTTTATCCCACTGGGTTTTTTCTAGTAAGGTTTTTAACAAGGCAGTACAAAAACACGTAATAAAGACAGTCAGCATATCACGATCATCATCACAAGGGGGAGTGTTGAAAATATGTTATTATTATTATTATTATTATTATTATTATTATTATTATTATTATTATTTAAAGTTGAATATTGAATGTTGAATATTGAGTTGTAAAATGTGAAAAATTAGTGTGTGATGATGTAGATGATGATGTATTAATATTTGGACTAATCTCCAAATGAGATCTATAAATAGGTCTCTCCATTTATGTAGAAAAAAACACAATTGAATTGAGAGAAAAAAATATTGTGAAGTGTAGAGTTTGATATATTTTGAGTTTTGGAGTTTTTTATTTTTTACCATAAATTTTTACTTTTTCACAATAATTTTTATGTTTTAGGCATCTATTTATCATTATTTTTTTAATTTAACTTTTTGCACTTTCAAAAAATAAAAATAAAGGGAATTATGAAGCCCAAGTCCTATTTTCAATTCCCAATCACTTTCATGCCAGATTTTTATACCAAGGGTTCCTTCATTTGATTATTTTTTATATTGAGTACGTGACTTGTGATACAGTTTCAAGAGATTTATATTTGTGATACTAGATTAACCTGGTTTATATTTATAATAAAAATTAATTTTTTTTCGTATAAATTTTTTTTTTTAAGATTCGGATCAGGTCATAGATCCATCTCATAAAATAGATCGTGAGACAGTTTTATCAGAGTTTTTATTTTTAATTTTTATTTTTCAGTCCTCAATCACCCCAAAAGTTTCATAAACCCTCAATATGCTAGCACATGATCCATCACTACAAGTGTTATTTTGTGTTTCATTACAACAATGGACTTTGAATATGGAAGTTTGAATATCGATTTTCTTGGTAGTTGTCACTACAATGAAGAACTTTTTTATATTGATTCAATCAACAATCCTATTAATATGATGGGCCTTTTTTTGTAGTAGCTCGATTCCTAATTAAGCTAATCTACTACCTAAACATGATTAACGAGTTGAAAATCGGATTCAAAAAAAATAAAAAATGGTTGCGAGAGTTTCAAGCGTTGGGACAGTTCGAAAGGTCCGAAGATAAGTTCAGAAGCACCAAACTAGTTCTAGAGCCAGTGTTATTGATCGGAAGTACCAAGCAGTTCGGTGCTTCCGAACTGGAGATAGGAAGATCCGATCTTTTGATAGCCAAACAGGATATGTGTTTTGATTGGTGATTGGACTTGAAAGAGTTCAGAAGCTCCAAACTAGAGTTTGGTAGATCTGAACTGTGTCGGGAGCTGTAGTAACCCAGAACCCATTTTAAGGTAATAATATGTTAAACATGATTAAGGATTAGTAATTAATCAATTTCGGCGCTTAATAAACTAGAAAGATGATTTGACGAACGGAGCTTCCGTTGGCCATCGGACGCAATGATGGAGGGGCAGAACGGACGCAACGTTCCTCAACGGACGCAACGTTCCTTGAGATACAGGCAGACATGAGGTGTCCTAATGACTAAGCTACGAGTTTTGACAAGTGTCAAACATGCAAGAACGGACGCAACGAACCCAAAAGGACGCAACGTTCGTGTCCGGAAATTTTGGCTATAAATAGGGGTCTCCGGAGTTCATTTTCAAATACGAATTCCGAGTTTCCTTCTTCGATCAGTTATATAATGTGATTTATACACTTGAGGGCCCTATCGGTTATAATAGAGATTCTGGAATAACCAAGGTGTGGTTATAGTCATCCGGGACTAGCGACTCCAAAGGGCTATCTACGGACGAAGGTATGGTCCGGGAATATATTTAAGTTTTGGGATTACTTATTAGCTTAGTTAAGACTTATAGAACTTGTGTAGTGATACGGTGAACTTTTGAATATAGGCTTGGAACCTAGGATCTACTATACTTGAACTAGCCTAGAGGTACGTACACATTGACTGAGATTGCCAGCGAGTATACATGTTTATATGTTGCATTTATTTGACATTATTATATGGCATGATATATGATTTACCTCTTTCTATACTCATATGTCATGTGTATATACACGTTGAGCCTATACCTTGTTATACCTGATTATAGAGCCGCTCAGCTCTATACTCGATAGTCTGTCACTGAGAGTACCGCGACGGCGGGGACATGTATGTCTGACTACTCTGGTGTACTAGACGAGTGTGGTTGCACCCAGAGTTTGATCCGTGCGGTGGCAGTACTCATGTGGCGCCGGTACTGAGCATGACTTTTCAGATGACCCTTTACCAGTCATCATGTTGCATGCATTATATACATATGTTTACTCATGTATATGTACTGGGCATTAGCGCTCACATCCTAGTTGTTATCTTGGACACCCTATTCCACGGGGCAGGTCGCAGGATGGACGAAGCTGGTAGTTCAAGGCAGGACTAGGGAGTAGGAGCCTTGAGGAGTTAATTATACAGCAGGATTCGATATAGCTGTATAATGTTTACTTTTAAGTTTTTTCGATATGATTGTATCACTACAGTATTAAGCCTGAACTTGTTTTACTAAGCTAATATGTAATTTATGGATTATGTTTCGCACGTTTTACTCTGTTAAGTATTTTGCTGTATTAAGTTTAATGCATGCTATTAGTTGCCAGTTAGTAGGTGATTCCATGCAGGGTCACTACATTTTTGGTATCAGAGCATGCATAGGTTTTGGGATTAGTAATTGGTATTTAGAATTAGTCTTGAGTAATTATTGCGCATTTGGGATTTTAATGTGCAATTCTTTTCAAGATATGGCTGACGAGAGTCATGGTAGTGTTGGCCAGGGAGGTGGTCATCATCGTCATCATCGCCATCGTGATGATCAGTATCGTCCTCATGAGGGTAGACGTCGCTACACTATCAATAAATTCATGCAAGTAGGACCGAAACCCTTGGTGGGAGGCGAGAATCCGGAACATGCAAGAGGCTGGATGTCTAAACTCGAGAGTGCGTTTCGAGCTTTCGAGTGTACTGAAGAGCAGAAACTGAAAGTTCTAGAATTCGTTCTAGTGGATCGAGCACGCTTATGGTGGGATGCCAAAGCTACTCAAGCACGTACTGAGAGAGGACAGGTGACTTGGGGGGATTTCTGTCAGCAGTTTCAGAAACTATATTTTCCTCCAGCTGTTCGACAGGCACGATCTATGAAGTTGCTGACTCTGAGGAAAGGATCAATGACTATTGATCAATATCAGCAACGATTTCTTGATCTGCTACCTTTCAGTCCTCATATTAATGACAGTGATGCGTCCAAGTATGATATCTTTCTGCAAGGTTTGAATCAAGATATCTATTCACAAGTTGTCGTCTGTGATGATCCGACATTTATGAGACTTTGGTGAACCGTTGCCGTCAAGTGGAGAACAACAATAGGCGGGCACAGTTGATGATGCCAGGACAGCCTAGTCGATCTCTTGGGCCTAGGGCTCAATTTGTTGTGCAATCTGGATCTATGTCTTCTTCTACTACTACTACTTCATCTGGTTCTCGTGGTTCACGAGGTACATTCCGTTTTGGGAAAAAGAAGAAGAAGGAGGAGTTTTGCAGTCACTGTGGTGGGAAGCATCCTGCAGCTTCATGTCGGAAGGCTACTGGTGCTTGTTATATTTGTGGTGAGCAGGGACATCTGCGGAGAGATTGTCCCCAGCATATGGGTTCTGCTAGTGGATCGGGATCACAGGTTGGATCTCAGGCTTCTACTTTTCCACGTCAGCAGTCAGCACCACAAAGTTCTTCTGGTTACCGTCCACAGTCACAAGGGCAGGTGTTTGCTCTGTCTCAGGATCAGGATACTGAGGGAAGCGATCGCATGTTGGCAGGTACCTTTTTGTTATGTGGTATTCCTGCACTTGTTTTAATTGATATTGGAGCATCGCATTCCTTTATTTCTAGCCGTTTTGTTAAGAGACATAGATTACCTTATGTATCATTAGATATGGATTTAGTTGTATCTACTCCGCTGGAGCAGGAGGTAGTAACTAAGAATTTAGTGATGGGTTGTCTTCTAGAGTTTTAGGGTCATGTGTTATCGGCTAATCTGATGATTTTAGCGATGGCCGATTTTGATTGTATTTTGGGAATAGATATGTTTACTTTGCATCACGCTACTGTGGATTGTTATCAGCGTCTGGTACAGTTTCATCCGGATGAGGGTGATTGCTGGTACTTTTATGGCGAGGGTGCGCGACCTCCGATGCCACTTGTATCGGCTCTAAAGGCATGTCATGTCTTAGAGTCAGGTAGGGAGGGCTACCTTATTTATGCAGTTGATATGTCCATAAGTAGTTTGAGTATCGATCAGTTACCGGTTGTCAACGAGTTTCCTGATGTATTCCCTGATAAGATTCCTAGTTTTCCTCCGGTTCGAGAGGTTGAATTTGGTATTGAGCTAGTACCAGGAACTACGCCTATATCACGAGCACCTTATCGTCTGGCACCGTCAGAGATGAGGGAATTGAAACAGCAGTTACAAGATCTGCTTGATAAGGGATATATTCGTCCGAGTGTTTCTCCGTGGGGAGCACCTGTTTTGTTCGTCAAGAAGAAGGATGTATCGATGCGATTATGTATTGATTACAGGCAGCTGAATCGTGTCACAATCAAGAATAAGTATCCTTTTCCGCGGATTGATGATCTGTTCGATCAATTACAAGGTACTTCTGTCTACTCTAAGATAGATCTGAGATCTGGATACCATCAGATGCGGGTAGACTCAGATATTTCTACGACTGCTTTTAGGACCAGATACAAGCATTATGAATTTCTGGTGATGCCATTCGGTTTGACGAATGCACCGGCAGTTTTTATGAATCTGATGAATCAGGTATTTCGAGAATATCTGGATAGATTTGTCATCGTCTTCATTGATGATATTCTTGTCTATTAGCATGACAAGAATGAGCAAGCACAACATCTGAGGATTGTTTTACAGATGTTACGAGATAAGCAGATGTAAGCGAAATTGAGCAAGTGTGAATTCTGGCTTGATCGGGTAGTGTTTCTCGGTCATGTGATTTCTAGTGATGGGATATCTGTTGATCCTAGTAAGATAGAGGCAGTGCTGAACTGGTCTTGTCCGACGACGGTTGCTGAGATTCGTAGTTTCTTAGGTCTAGCTGGTTATTACCGTCGGTTCATCGAGAATTTTTCACAGTTGGCCAGGCCTTTGACACAGCTTACTCGGAAAGATGTTTCCTTCATATGGTCCTCGGATTGTGAGGAGTCATTTCACGAGCTGTGTAGACGTCTTACTACTGCACCTGTGCTCTCTCTACCTTCTGGATCGGGAGGTTATGTTGTCTATACTGATGCCTCTGGTCAGGGGTTAGGATGTGTTCTTACACATCATGGACATGTTATTTCATATGCTTCTAGACAATTGAAGACGCATGAGAATAATTATCCAGTACATGATCTCGAGTTAGCTGCCATTGTATTTGCGCTCAAGATCTGGAGGCATTATCTTTATGGCGAGAAATTTGAGATATTCACGGATCACAAGAGTCTGAAATATTTATTCACTCAGGCGGAGTTGAATATGCGACAGAGACGCTGGATGGATCTCTTGAAGGATTATGATTGTGAAATCAAATATCATCCAGGTTCTGCTAATCTTACTGTTGATGCCTTGAGTCGGCAGGCGAGACTTTCTGCACTTCAGATTAGTGAAATATCTCATATGATTCAAGAGTGTTGTTCATTGAGTTTTACGCTTAAGCACAGGAAAGGGAGAAATGAGTTTCGATTGTATACTATTCTATCTGAGCCAGCATTGTATTCTCGGATCAGAGATGCTCAGATATCTGATGTTAAGACTCAGCGTTTGGCACGTCTATCCAATGGAGTTAATACATCTGGATTCCATTATCAGGTAGATGGTTTATTGTGCTTATCTAATCGGGTGGTTGTACCTGATGTTGCGGAGCTCAGGAATGATATTCTTTCTCAAGCTCACAGGAGTCGATTGTCTGTTCATCCTGGAAGTATGAAAATGTATAAGGACTTGCGAACCAGATTCTGGTGGAAAGGGATGAAGCGGAGTGTTTATCAATTTGTTTCGAGATGTTTGGTTTGTCAACAGGTCAAGGCTGAACACCGAAGACCAGGTGGATTACTGTAGAATATTGAGATTCCCGAATGGAAGTGGGAGCACGTGACTATGGATTTTGTCACCCACTTGCCTATGACTTCACGTCAGTGTGATGCTATCTGGGTCATTGTTGACCGTTTGACGAAATCAACACATTTCATTCCTTACAACCGGGAGTATTCTTATGATCGCATGACACACTTATACATCCAGGAGATAGTGCGATTGCATGGGATTCCAGTGAGCATAGTTAGTGATAGAGACCCGCGATTTACCTCACGTTTTTGGGATAGTTTTCAGCAGGCGTTGGGTACCACTCTGAGTTTGAGCACTGCATATCATCCAGAGACTGACGGGCAGTCAGAGCGGACGATTTGTACATTGGAAGATATGCTACGTTCTTCTGTCATGGACTTTGTCTTATCTTGGCAGAATCAGTTACCTTTGATCGAATTTGCCTACAATAACAGTTATCATCGTAGTATTGATATGGCACCTTTCGAGGCATTATACGGTCGATGGTGTTGTACTCCGTTATTCTGGAATGAAGTCGGGGAACGACAAGTCGAGGGTCCTGAGTTGGTGCAGCAGATTGTAGACAAGGTAGATTTGATCAAGCGGAGGATCAAAGATGCACAAGATAGACAAGCCAGTTACGCTAATATTCACCGCAGGCCATTGCAGTTTGAGCCTGGTGAGTATGTATTTTTACGAGTGTCACCTTTCAGGAAGGTGATGAGATTCGGTGTGAAAGGCAAGTTATCACCTCGTTTCATTGGGCCTTTCCAGATATTGGAGAAGATCGGAGATGTTGCTTATCGTTTGGCGTTACCGTCATCTCTTTCCAGTATACATAATGTTTTTCATGTGTCGTTACTTCGACAGTACATAGCTGATGAATCACATGTGATTCAGTCTTTTGATATTCAGCTAGAGCCAAATCTGTCTTATGTTGAACGACCACTCCGTATCCTAGACAGGAAGGAGAAAGTGCTTCGGAACAAGACTATACCACTTGTGACGGTACAGTGGCAGCGCCGAGGCGTTGAAGAAGCAACTTGGGAAACCGAGAGCCATATGCGAGCAGAATATCCTGAGTTGTTTGCCTTATACTTTTGATTACCATGTAAAGATGTAATTACAGTTGTTGTAATAAAACATGGTTTGATGTTTTATATTGTTATCTTGATTTGTCTTTAGATTTTATTTCGCGGACGAAATGTCTAAAGGTGGGGAGAATGTAGTAACCCAGAACCCATTTTAAGGTAATAATATGTTAAACATGATTAAGAGTTAGTAATTAACCAATTTCGGCGCTTAATAAACTAGAAAGATGATTTGACGAACGGAGCTTCCGTTGGCCATCGGACGCAATGATGGAGGTGCAGAACGGACGCAACGTTCCTCAACGGACGCAATGTTCCTTGAGATACAGGCAGGCATGAGGTGGCCTGATGACTAAGTTACGAGTTTTGACAAGTGTCAAACATGCAGGAACGGACACAACGACCCCAAACGGACGCAACGTTCGTGTCCGGAAATTTTGGCTATAAATAGGGGTCTCCGGAGTTCATTTTCAAATATGAATTCCGAGTTTCCTTCTTCGATCAGTTATATAATGTGAGTTATACACTTGAGGGCCCTTTCGGTTATAATATAGGTTCTGGAATAACCAAGGTGTGGTTATAGTCATCCGGGACTAGCAACTCCAAAGGGCTATCTACGGATGAAGGTATAGTCTGGGAATCTATTTAAGTTTTGGGAGTACTTATTAGCTTAGTTAAGGCTTATAGAACTTGTGTAGTGATACGGTGAACTTTTGAATATAGGCTTGGAACTTAGGATCTACTATACTTGAACTAGCCTAGAGGTACGTACACATTGACTGAGATTGCCAGCGAGTATACATGTTTATATGTTGCATTTATTTGGCATTATTATATGGCATGATATATGATTTACCGCTTTCTATACTCATATGTCATGTGTATATACACGTTGAGCCTATACCTTGTTATACCTGATTATAGAGCCGCTCAGCTCTATACTCGATAGTCTGTCACTGAGAGTACCGCGACAGCGGGGACATGTATGTCTGACTACTCTGGTGTACTAGACGAGTGTGGTTGCACCCAGAGGTTGATCCGTGCGGTGGCAACACTCATGTGGCACCGGTACTGAGCATGACTTTTCAGATGAACCTTTACCACTCATCATGTTGCATGCATTATATACATATGTTTACTCATGTTTATGTACTGGGCGTTAGCGCTCACGTCCTAGTTGTTATCTTGTACACTCTATTCCACGGGGTAGGTCGCAGGATGGACGGAGCTGGTAGTTCAAGGCAGGACTAGGGAGCATGAGCCTTGAGTAGTTAATTATACAGCAGGATTCGATATAGCTGTATAATGTTTACTTTTAAGTTTTTTTGATATGGTTGTATCACTACAGTATTAAGTCTGAACTTGTTTTACTAAGCTGATATGTAATTTATGGATTATGTTTCCGCATGTTTTACTCTGTTAAGTATTTTGCTGTATTAAGTTTAATGCATGATATTAGTTGCGAGTTAGTAGGTGATTCCATGCAGGGTCACTACAGTAGCAGTTTGTTGTCCAATCAAAGATACGCGTTCAGTAGAGAGAGTTTGGAAAGACGATCGGAAGTTCAAAGTATGTTCGAAAGCTCTGAATTAGGGATCGAACGTTACGATCGAGGTTTATATATAGGGGTCGAGAGCCTCACTTTCTTCACTCATTTCTCAAAGCTCCTCTCTCGTTTCTAGTTAGTTTTAGGGTTTTCGAGCATCGTATTCAACGCTCAGGTAGTGACGAAGTGCTATCGGGATCGTAGCAGTGTTGTGTCTTGAGTTTAGGGCAATCGTCATCAAAAGACTGACTACGGACGCAGGTATATTGCTAGACATTGATTAGCTTCAGTGAGTAGCTATTAATCTAGTTATGGCTTTTGGTAGACGTGTAATGATACAGTAAGTGTCTGCCTATAGGCTTGGACTAGAGAGCCAGTATAGCTAGGTTGTTTTTTCTGAGGTACAGACGTAATATCCGAGATACCCTGGTTGAGTATGCATGTTATATGTTGCATGAATTATATGGCATGTATTATGTGCATTTATTATGTCACGATTATTATGATGCATGAATTATCACGTTGATCCTATACCTTGATATTACCAGTAGAGGGGTTGATTATTCCCGAGATTTTGTTGATGGATTTCATGGATTTGAGTCCGAATATTCCAAGTATTTCTTATGGTATGAGAATACCTCTTGATGCGATGGTCCAGTTTGCTACATTCCATGGCGCCATTTGTGAGCAAGAGTTTTTACCGTGATAGATTTCCGGTACCCATTCATTTGTATTTAAAATTTATATCATGTATATACTCATACTTTCGTACTGAGTATTGTTATCTCAGGTCCTCGATTTTGGTTCTGGACACCTCATTCTATGGGGCAGGACTTAGATTGGACGGACCAGGAGGTAGCGGTTGTTGAGCTACAGTAGGGTTGATTGTACTGTACCAGGTTTCCATTTGAGAAATTTAGCATTACTTTCATTGGGGTTGTATAATATTTATCAATATTTTATTTGGGTCGGTTGTATTCTTGCTGGTAATTTTTAGTTGAAATAATTAAGTTTTCACTAGTTTAATTGATTATTTTATTTTAAGTTATTTTGCATGCTTAAGCATTGTTTAGTTAGTGATTCCGGGACGGATCACTACGTTCTTCCTCCTGTCAAAGAACTATGAGGATATTAAGTCCATGTTAGTTTTCGTGCAATAGTTAACTCTTCACGAGAAGATATTTGTTTAATGTTACAAAAGAGGGTGTTTGTATTCATGCTCAATGATATTGCTGTCTGTTGGAAGAGTTTCAAGCAAGACAACAATGCGGATTCCACCACTGAGTCCGAATACATTGCTACATCATATGCAGCAAAGGAGGGTGTTTGGATGAGGAATTTCATCCAAGAGTTGGACGTTATTCCTAATGTATTTGCTCCAGGTCTCATCAAAAATCCAAATGTGTACTGAGAAAATACCACATCATCCGGGAGATTGTGGAAAGAGGAGAGGTGTCGTTAGACAGATTCGCCTCCGCAGATAGTGTTGCTGATCCACTAACTAAGCCTTTTACTAGGATCATTGTTCGAAAATCATCGCGAATCAATGAGTTTGAAACATATTGGTAGTTGGCTCTAGTGCAAGTGGGATATTTTTAGAGTAGGTGCCCGTCGAGCCAAGTGTAAGCCGATGGTCTTTGAGAGAACTCTTGTATGACAATATTTATTTTAATAATATTTGACATTATTTAATTTGGCACACCTTTATCTGTATACTCATGCTAGTTGCATAGATAAAGCCCTTGAATATACAAATAGTAGAAAGAATATGAGATCGTCATGTGATGACTATCATGAAACTCAAATTTGGAATATTGTATATTCTAAACCGTTCCTAATCGATTCAGCCGCCACAAAAAAGATAAAGGTCGCTCGAGCTTGAGACTAGTATTTGCGATGTGAGTACCACGTTCCATTGGTAGGGGACATGGTGATGTCCAAGCATGAAAATAGTTGCTCCTTGTAGAGTGCACTGAACAACCCTCCCTAAAGAACTTTCCAAGTGGTTCTCAGTTATCGAGTGGAAATGTTCTAGTTTATGGTTGTACACCATTAGTCCTTATGACCCGGGACAACATGAAGACTCTATATGTTAGAGCTTCACTTTGACTTGTTTACCGACTCAACTGGGGTCATCAGGTGGCAATGTTGGATGTTGTGTCGAAACATAAAGGAGTTGATGCATTGTAGTCGGGGATTCACCGGTTACCTTCGGGTATGGATATCGTATGTGATCTCATGCATATGTAGCTTGAAATATCTGATCAGAGTAGGTGATAATTAAAAAAGGGTTTCTTGAATTACACCTTCGATGCAACTACGACATGACACATAGTTATCGATTCAATGACAACTCTCGATAAACCAATGGTTGTCGAATCGGTCGGGATATATGAGTTGAAGGGACCATACTGTACGCTAACCATAATTGAATGGTTCTTGCAGATACTATCATTTGATACCTAGGGAGTCATGTAAGCGATGCTTCTAGACGTTTAACATGATTGGTTGAGTACCATCAGACTTGAGTTTTCTGACGTTTTTATTATCAAGAAGTTGATAAATAAGAATGAAGCTATTTAGGGTATGCTCATATAAGAGACTTTTTGATCCCGAATCACATGGAGATGTGAACCCACTGCTAGTAGTATCATTGAACCATTGAGGGTCACACAAGTACTAGATTTCTAGATCCCGTTGAGAATAAAATTAGTTTAATGTGTTGAACGGCTTATAAAGGAGTTTATAAGTGAGATAAATTAGAAGTATGACTTCTAACGGAGAATAAATGGGAAAGTAACTTTTAATTTGTGAATGTGTTTCAAGATTAAAAGTTGACTTGAAAAAATGATTATTTTTGAAAATTGTGATTTTCAAAATTATTATTATGAACTTAATTACATTAATTCAAGTGTTGAATTAATTGTACACTAGTGGGCCTTGTAGAGTTCAAATAATTAAATTAATTCAAGTGTTGAATTAATTAAAAACTATTGGGTCTTGTAGAGCCCAAATAGAAATAGTGTTAAATATTTATTCTACTAGTGGGCTTGAATGTGTTCAAGTTAGATTTAATTAATTGATTGAACTTAAATGGGTTTGAGTTTGATAATTAATTAAATATTAAGTTCATGGATCATGTAAATATATATATATATATATATATATATATATATTTTAACTTTTTCCATGCATACTTTGTCTTTTGTCATAACATATTTTTTAAGTACCAAGACAAGCAATATTCCTTCTCTCATTCAAGGATATGGCCAAACACTACACACACAATATTTTCCAATTTTTGTTTTTCATCTTGGGAGAAAAGGAAAAGAAATTCTCAATAAAAAATGCTCCAAATATTCTAGTGCATATTTAGAGTGGATTTAGTTTGACTAGTCGTGGACCTAATTTGAAGAAGTGTTTTTAGAAGTTTGATACACTATCACGTGCAACTGATGATCGTCTTCCCAAACTTTAACCTTCATCTTCAGAGACACTAGATCCATGTCCAACTGGTTGACTATAGCAATATCATCGAATGCAGTTGGACGGAGTGGATTGTAGTTTGCTCTTAGTTTTTTACAGATTACAACAAGCGTCGCATAAGATCAAATAGATATTCCTTGCGCTGGAGTGCTTCATGCAATTACAACACTTTTCACTTGTTTCGAAACTGCATTCCTAAGTGAAACAAATCTATCAAGAACAATATTCTTTCTCAGTTTCTTAACAGATATAATTGTTCGAAATTCTACCCATTCATCAAATAATTCAACCTTGTCTCCGCATAATCATTGACTTCATTCATAAGTAAATCAATTTAAGTTTTGAAAGCACATATAGGTTCAGTTTCCTTTGACATCACAACTTTATCTTTTCCTTCAACTTCTTTGGTTGAGAATTTTGATTACAGTCCTGACCTGGTATACTCAAATGGTTCTCGAATCACCACTCCTTTAGATGGTTGAGGATGTGGGAGAACAGTTGGCATGAGAATTGTGTGAGGAGGAGGAGCAACTACAATCAGTTTGAATTTGGGAGGTAGTTGTGTGGTGACCTTGATCTCAGTTTCCTTCTCCTTTGGATTTTATGGGACAGTTGAGGCCTTGATGGGGGTGGAAAATAGTCTGGTTTTGGTGTTTATTGGCTTGTTTGAGGGGGATATGGAGTTTTCTCATAATCACTCTACTGCGTGACTTGTTTTCTCTTTGGTTTTGGCTTGGGAACCATACCTGACAAGCCTTGGATTTAGAGGACTTGGTTGATTTACTTAGTTCTTCCCATACTTCCTTCTTGACAGCCAACATACAAGTTGTTGAAATGTTGAGGGGCTGTCCTTTGGGCCTCAGAGATAAGATGTTGGGAGCATTCAAAACTTTGAACTTATGTAGATTGACAGGTTCATTGAGAGGAACTCCTGCTTCCTCAAACAGTCTGCTAAGAGGAATACCAAATCCAAAAAATAGCTTACCCGACTAAACCATTGCCTTCAAGGTCTAGAACATAATAGATGACCACTTGACCTTCATCCCTTTCACTATAGCAGCCATAAGCTGGAACTTCTCAATAGTGATAGCAGCCAATGAACCAGCAGTGGCCAACAAACACTTAGCAAAAATATCAGCAATAAGTTGGCACTCCAATTTCATCTCTTTCTTGGGAGTGGATATCTTGTTAGATTTTCCAGATGTTGAGAACTTGGTATGCATTTGTTCTGTAGTGAACCGTATCCAAAACTGATGATTAATGAGTATTTAATCATGAGATCATGTTAGATTAAGCAAAACATGATTAAAGAAATTTCAAATGGATTAACGGAGTTCAGAAATGGATCCAGGACACTCAAAATGGCCGGGAAGGTTTTGAGGGTCCCTTACTCCGAACCAGTTTGGAGTCTCCTAACCTGGTTCGGATCCTCTGAACATGAGATCGGAGGATCCGAACTTGCATGGCCAGCTGTCCGAGAAAAATACGTCATTGGTGACGTCACTAATGGGACTTAGGAGGATCCGAAGTCAGGATAGGAGGCTCCGAACAGGATCGGAGGCTCCGAAGTCTGGAACAGAGGATCCGAACCGGATTGGAGGCTCCGAAGTCGAGTTCGGAGGCTCCGAACTTTGTCTATAAATAGAGGTTCCGAGGCTCATTTTCAACTCTCCTCACTCATCTCTTCTCTCTCATTTCTTAGCCTTCTAACTTAGATCTAGGAAATTCTAGGCATCTTATTGGGAATCCGAAAGTAGCAGGGCGATCCCGGCATCTTAGCAGAGCTGTGCCTAAGTTTTGAGGCAGTCGCCATCAGTGGGCTGACGACGGACGCAGGTATAGCTATGGTCTCGTTAAATTATTTAGGAGTATGCAATAGCTTAGTTAATGCTTTTAGAGCTTATTGAATGATGCATGGGTATTTTCATTGTAGAGTTGGTGATAGGCTTGGAACCTAGAGTGGGACTGCTAGGACTGCCTGTAGTAAGGTACGTAGGTACTGACTGAGATTGCCAGCGGATATGCATGCTTATATGTTGCATTTATGTGTTTGCATGTTATTATGGTTATATGGCATGTGCATATCATCTTGTACCTGTATATCTTTTGAGATGAGTCAGTTAGGGTTGCTCAACCCTATTTGGACGTTTTGATATCGAGTACCCTTAGGTACTGGTATCTAGAGGACTCCGTGGTCCGCGTCCGAGTTTTGGGAGTGAGTGGTCGCGCACAGTGGTTAGCGACCCCGATGTGACGAGCCATATCCCAGGCTCCAGTCTGAGCAGTTTGTATATAGTTATCCCAGATATGGATATCCTGTCATTCGCATGCATCATATTTGTATGTTTATCCGTATTTGCGTATTGAGCTTAGAGCTCACGTCCATTTTTTTTTGTGTATCTGGACACCCTATTCGACGGGGCAGGTGTAGGTGCAGGATTGAGCATCCGGAGCTTGAAGAAGCTAGTGACCCTTGAAGACAACAGGATTAGCTGTAGCTTTATTTAAGTTTATTCGATTGGGTTGTATAATTGAATTTGTTTAAACGGTTGTATTCTGCCGGTCTGCTTGTATTTCAGTCTTCTGCAGCAATTTATTTAATGCATGCTTAATTATGCTCTAAAATCTGATTAGGTAGCGGATCCGGGTCGGGTCGCTACATTTATGGTATCAGAGCTGCATGCATGAGACTTGGGATATAGTATTGAAACTTTGGGTTATCCTTGTAGGATGGATGAGACCATGGAAGAGATGATGATGTGGAGATTAGGTTGCCCGAGGGCTATCATCATCGGCAGGATTTCTGAAGATTTGGTTTATGAGATTTCATCAAGTACGGACAGGAGATCGTGTCCAAGTTTTCAAAACTTATACTCATGTGGATCCCAGCCTTAGATCAAGTACCGGATGCCAAAGGCAGTGGCATTGGATTGGTTGGGACACACTTGAAGCTTGCGTCTGTACCGTCCTTACCATGATGACACTACTCTGAAGATTCTCCAATCGTAGTTAGAGAGATTGTCAGTTAGACCTTCACCAGGGAATGCCTCAAGTGGCTAAGGCATGACTGAGTTCGAGAGTAAGGTCATTAAATTCATGCAGGACATGATTTTATCGGTATGATTGTATCGATGCGTTCGGTAGGCACACGGGAAACTTCATGATCAAAAGCATGATATGAATACAAGAAGAACGATGACGGTAGATCATGACCAGAAGAGGTCAGCTGACATGCATTGATGCAGAGCATAGCTGGTTAGCCAGCACGTACCATTTCTCCGGATGTCTTTGCAGGAGGACGGGTAGAGAGATTTGGGAAGGAGGATGCTTGTATGGCTGCGTATGTCAATTTGAAGCTTCATGCTCAAGAAACAAAGACGAGAACGATGATCTGAAATATTGTATTGTTGTAATTGTAAACAGTATTTCAGTTGGTATGAATCATCAGACTCCGGTTGTATCATTTCAAGATGTCTGTTGTACATTTTGTTGTATTTTGAATACTGTATGTATTACATGGGATTGTAATAAAGAAATTTTACATAACTTGTAGTAATGATACGTGTATTATTTATCCAACAAATCGTGAATGATTGCAAGTGATTTTGCTAAAGTTTGGCATGATGTTAGTTGATTAGTGTTCAACTGTTATCACTCATAGGTTTTGATTAAGCTGATTGTAACTGATTGACATGGGGTTAATCTCGGTGTTTTCCTAGGATTAACCTAATTATTCATTTGACTTGGTTAGTGCCAGTGATGAGGCGATTCATCTAGAGAAATGGGAATTTTTTTCGGTTTGGAACTTTGGGCTTTGTTTTAGATTGTTTCTTTAGAACGGTAGTGTAGTGTCCCGTACCCGAAATTGGTGATTAAGAGTTAATCACTCCAATAAATCATGTAGTTAAGTTAAACGTGATTAAGGAGACTTCTAATGGATAAACGGAGTCCGGGAATAGACCCAGAATGATCAGAAATGGTCCGGAGGGTCATGAGGAACGGACGCAACGTCCGCGGATCGGACGTAACGTTCGTGCCATTAGAATGTGTCATTGCTTATGCACTTGATGGGACATCGGAAGCAACGAAGGGGAACGGAAGCAACGTTTGTCGGACGAATGGACGCAACGATGAGGAACAGACGTTCCGTTCCGTGTCTATAAATATAGGTGCCGAGATTCATTTTCAGATGTACCATTCACCTATCTTTTCTCGATTCCTTAGTCTTCTAGCTTAGATCTAGGAAATTCTAGGCATCCCATTGGGAATCCGATAGTGGCGTAGCGATCCAGGCATCGTAGCAGAGTTGTGGCTTAGTTTTGAGGCAAGCGACAGCAACGGGCTGACGACGGACGCATGTATAGCTTTTGCTTCCTAAAGATATTTAGGAGTATGCAATAGCTTAGTTAAGGCTTTTAGAGCACTATAATGATATTAGTATCATTTGGCAGTGTAGTGCGGATTATAGGCGTGGACCTAGAGCTGGTAGAGCTTGCCTAGTATTTGAGGTACGAAAGTACTGTTCGAGATATCCTGACTGAGTATGCATGTATTATGTGATTGCATGATTTATATGACATGATTATATGCTGCATACATTTGCATCTTGAGCTATCTCTTTGAGATGTCTGTTATTAGGGTTTTACCCTATCCTGTTAGTGGATGGACTTCCATCGATTTGTGTCCGGAGTATCCACTGGTTATCGGTATGTGAGCCACCTCCTGAAGCGACGGCACAAAGTGCTACATACCAGGGCCCGGTCTGTCTTTGTTATCTGATTCTTGGCCTCTAGTCAGTAGGAGGTACACTAGCATGCATGTATATTCATACTCTAGTGCTGAGCATTTTATGCTCACGTCTCGTACTTTGTGTATTTGGACACCCTATTTCATGGGGCAGGTTTGCGTTTGGATGAGGCGGGCGGATCCAAGAGGGGCTAGGCAGTGGATTGTCCAGCTGGAGCTTTGCCTAGGGTTGTATTGTATTGGGTTGATATAGTATTCGATATGGTTGTATAACTATTTGGGTATTTGCAGATTCCTTTCCTTGGAATTGTATTTTATTGTTATTGCTTCCGCAGTTTAATTCTGGTTTACTGTTTAATTAAGTTAATTGCATGCTTAAGTTCTGTTTAGTAGGTGATCTCGGTAAAGGTCACTACATTTATGGTATCAGAGCATGCATAGTATTTGAGATGGCGGATCGCGATGATCAGAGTAGCCATGGTAGTGGAGGTGGACGTTGGGGCGATGGTGAACGGGAGCGTCGTCGGGAATGCCATCATCGTCGTCATGATGAGAACCGTTTCAGTGTACGCCGATTCTTACAGATGGGTCCTAAGCCCTTGGTCGAAGGCGAGACTCCGGAGGATTCGAAGAACTAGCTAGATCGCATGGAGACTTGTTTTCAAACATTTCACTGTACTGAGGAGCAGAAGATGGAGACTCTTGGTTATCTTCTGGATGGGCGAGCCCGTAAGTGGTGGAGATTCACTTTTGCATCATTCGTTGCGATGAGAGGAGTTGCTACTTGGGCCGAGTTCCGCACAGCTTTTCAGAAGCTGTATTTTCCTCCTGCACTCTGTCAGGCGAAGGCGGGTAAGTTACTGAGTTTACGACAGGGATCTATGACGATTGATGAGTATCAACAGAAAGTCTTTGATCTGTTATCCTATTGCCCCAAGATTGCTGACAGCTGTGAGATGAAGTGCAATCTGTTCCTTTAGGGCCTTAACCCGGAGATTCATGACAGGGTGGCGGTCGGTGATGATATGACCTATGAGGGTTTGGTGAGCCGTTGTCACCAAGCGGAGGATAGCATTCGGCATAACAGGTCTTTCTCTAGACCTGCGAGTTCTTTGGGTCCCCGTGCTAAGTCTTTCAAAAAGTCCGGATCTACTTCTTCTTCCTCTAGTTCCGGTGGTGTTGTTCGTTTTGGAAAAAAGGAGAAGTGCGACCATTGTGGGAAGAACCATCCGTCAGACAAATGCCGTAGAGCTTCTGAAGCATATTTCCGTTGTGGAGAGGTTGGTCATCTCTGGAGGGATTGTCCATTAGCTGGGGGAGGCAGTTCTGGTTCTGGTTCTGGATCGGGTTCTCAGACTACCGTTCAGCAGAGGTCGCAGGGACAGTCTGCTGGGAGTTCTCATTTGAAGCCACGGACTTCTGGCCAGGTGTTTGCCTTGAGGCACGATCAGGCAGTGGAGGAGAATGAGAAGGTCATCGTAGGTACATTTCTGCTATATGGTATACCTTCTCTTGTACTCATTGACACTGGTGCATCTCATTCCTTAATTTTTGCATGTTTTGTTAAGAGACATAAGTTACCATGCATTGCACTAGACATAGTGGTTTATGTTTCTACTCCGACGGGCCAGTCTGCTTTGGCTAAGCGTCTAGTGATGGATTGCCCTTTGAAAGAGTGGGTGCCCGGTTAGCCAACTTGTGGCTAAGGGCTTTTATGACTCTATGTATAAACAATCTTTGTTTAATATAATTTACATTCATTAATGACATTCACTTTATCTTATTATTATATAATGATATACTATTGTTATTTTGATAAAGACCTTGAATATACTAAAGTAAGATGAGATAGTGAATATAGAGAGATCACTGTCATGAAACACATCTTATGTTCAATGTATATTCTAAACAGTTCCTAGTCAATTGAGCCGTCCACAAATAAGGATAAGGATCGCTCGAGATTGAGACTAGCATTTGCGATGCCGAGTACCACGTTTCATTGGTATGGAACATAGAGATGTTCAAAGCATGCAAATGGATATTCATATGATGAATGATCGAACTACCCTATTCGGACTTTTCAAGTGGTTATCACTTATCGAGTAGATATAGTCCGCGGTTTTGGTTGTACACCATTAGTCCTTATTACTTGAAACATCATTGAGACTCTATATGCTAGTACTGTGCTTTGACTCGTTTACCGAATCTATTAGGGTCATCAGGTGTCGGGATTGGGTGCAGTTACGACGCATATAGGAGTCGATGTTTTGTTGTCAAGGATTCATCACACACTTGCGAGTGTGGATATCCTATGCAATCTGAGGAGATATTAATGTGACGAATCTCTGGCCAGAGTACATGATGTGTTTTAATAAATGGTTTCTTAGTAGCACATGCGATGTCACTATTTGATCTTCAAGATGCATTGCATAGTTATCGAATCTCGAACGACTCTCGATTTACCAATGGTTGTAGATTCGATAGGGATATATGGATGAAGGGACCGTACTGTACGCTAACCAAAATCTACTGGTTCTTGCAGGCACTATCAGTGATACCTAGGGAATCATGGGGCGATGTTGCTAGACGCTCTTACCATGATTCGATGGGCAAGTCGGAAATTGTTGTTCCGAGTCACAAGGAGTTGTGAGCCCACGGCTAGCTGTATCCCTGGACCATTGAGGGTCACACAAGTAATGGATTTCTAATCCCCGTTGAGATAATTAAATTTAAAGAGTTAAATTTAGTGGATAAAGAAGTAGGACTTTTTATTTAAAAATAGAGGGAGTAAGATTTCCTAAAATGACATATTGATGGACATTTTTTGGAAACCACTGAATTCGGATTCAGAAAATTTGTCTTGACTTTAAAAGATGCAGAAATGGTTTCTGTGCACATTGGTGAAATTGGTTTATCAATCTGAGTCACGATGAATTTTATATTAATTTCTGAACATGCGGGCTTTGCTTGTCAGGCTTGAACTTATGACTAATGGGTCCTAAGCTGTTAGCAGCCCACATTATAAATAAGTTATTGCAGTATAAAAATTGAGATAACTGGTCACAAAATTTTCGAAAACCCTAGTTTTTCTCTCTAGGTGTGGCCGCCCCCTCTCCTCTCTCTGTTCGAAAAATCCAGCCTGTGAATTTCGAATTTGCAGTCTGGTTTAACGGATCAAATCTATTAATTTTCTCTTCGTAGAAACTTCTGATAGACTTTCTAGTGCAGTCTATCAGAGGGATTAAATTTCTGTTCGTGGACCTGATTGAAGAAACGTTCGTTCATCAGTTTCTAGGATATACAACAAGAGCAGATTAATCTGTTGGTGTCCATAATCTCGCTTCGAGATTTTAAGGTAAAATTTATATTGTTTAAATTTTATGTTATTAATTTTAATCGTAGGAATTTGATACCCATATGGAATCGTTCCATATAAAATTTTAAAACTTCCGCTGCACCGGGTATCATTTTCTTTTTCGATCCGGAGAACGACCGTGTTCCAACAGTGGTATCAAAGCCAGGTTGTTCTCGGATTTTACGATTAAAATTTTATCGATTGTACAAAGCCTCGATTTTTCAGAAAAATAAAACGAAAAAAAAGGGAAAAAAAATTATTTTCGGGGCTGCCCGCTGCCCGAAGGCAGCGAGCAGCGCCACGCGCAGCCCTGCGCGCAGCTTGGCTGCACGCAGCAGCCCTACGCGAGCTAGGGCAAGCGTTGCTCTAGCCCGCGCAGCTGGGCCGCATGGAGCGGCTGGGCTGGACGAGTGCAGCCCAGCCCGGGCTGCCCAGAATTTTTTTTTTATTAAAAATAAATTTTTCCTTGAATTATGAATTCTAGCCCAAAATGGTTTTGGGCCCAGTTTTTGGCCCGATTGAAAATTGTTTCAGTTGGCCCACGAGGCAATGGGTCAAAATTGTTTGAGCCCAAAATTTTTAAGAAAATTAATTTTTGGATAAATGAATTTTGGAAATTTATAAATTTAATCCAATAAATTAAATCTATAAAATTAATAACTTTGGTACAATTGATAATAAAATATGATTTTATGTATAAAATTGGATTTTATATGTAAAATATAATTTTATGGATAAATTAGATAAAATATGATTTTATGTATAAAATAAGATTTTATATATGAAATATGATTTTATCTATTTAAATTTATTGTCATTGCATGATATCCAATGAATTAATTTGAATTAAATATTATTGGATAAGGATGATCGATTGCCATGACCAATATTATAGGTGTATGTTAGGTTGTTTACATTTGGTTTTAATTGTTGTTGGGTTTATTAATGGGCCTGGTTTATGGCCCAATATGAATTGTCATATGTAATAAAAGTGGGCCTAATTTATGGCCCGTTCCCACCCCTTAAATATGTATCCCCTGCTTGTCATCGAAATTTATTGTAAATTTTAGACTTAGTGGGAGATGAAGATTTGAAGACAAAGGTGGGCCCAGCAGACAATAAAGACCGAAAAAATGTAAATTGGAAGCTCAATGTAATAGGATTGCATTGCATACTTGCATATTACCTAGGATTGGACTTAGACTCGTGATTGGCAACCACGGGTCGATTAGTAATGGAATCGATCATCCTAAAATAATATATGATATTATTGTTGTATGCCTGTTTAGACTAAATTGTATGAATCCCGCAAGCATACAAATTTTAAATAATGAGACAAATTTTCGAAATTAAAATCCCTCATTTTAAATATGATTTAAAATTGATATCAAGATAAACAAAAGGGCATTTAAATATTGTTTAAATGTTCCTACCTTCCATCAACGATCAATGTATGAGATGCTACCCGCGGATACGGTCCGGCTTATATTATTGGGGGGGCCCGTTCGTCGGAAAGTTGTACATTGGATCGACACATGTTGTAAGTTGGATGGAACTCCCATGGGATTGGCTCATATTATTGGGGATCCACATGACGACCGTCCATCACAACATAATATTGATGGGTCATCTTGACGTGTCACAATAAACGGCGTCATATTATTGGGCCCTTATTGGACATGAGGTAAAAACATGGAGGTTGCTTTGGAAGCAATTGGGCTCTACCATTTGAAAATTATGGTTGGCTGATATTATTCGGGACTATAGTTTGTCAATTGGACTCCATGTTCCCACTAAAGAAAATGTTTCTCGTTTTCACTAGAGGGTAGTGAAATCGTTAAAATAGTGGAAGTGAGATTCATAAAATAAATTTGCCTTATTTTATGTCTTAGTAAATTAATTAAACAATCACTGATTATTGTCTGTTTCTTTTCAGTATTTCATTAAGATGAATTCGCGCAATACACTATTCTCTATTCTCGAACAAAACAAACTGACTGGCGCAAACTATACGGAATGGTTCCGTAAGTTGAAGATTGTCTTGACCTCGGAGAAGATGTTCTACGTGTTAGAAAAATCTCCTCCGAAGGAAGCACCAGCTGATATAAGTCCGGAAGAGTTGGCCAAACTTGATAAATGGTGGGACCATGATATCAAGGCCAAATGCTATATGCAAGCTTCGATGTCTGATGAACTCCAGAGGCGATTTGAGGATACCGTGAATGCTGCTGACATTCACGCACAACTCAAGGAACTTTTTGGGGCTCAATCGAGAGCTGAGAGGTTCGCTACTGTAAAAGAGTTAATGACGTGTCGCATGCGTGAAGGGACTTCGGTCCGTGATCATGGGGTATGCGTGATTCGGCTCATTCAGAAGTTGGTAACGCTTGAATTGGTATTGGAGCATGAACTCAATGTGGACTTATTACTTCTCTCTCTTCCTTCATCGTTTGACGGTTTTGTGGTGAATTTCAATATGAACACGATAGAGGCCTCCCTTGAAGAGATGGTCAATATGCTTGTAACTTATGAAGCCACTTTAAAGAAGGATAAACCGGTTCTCTTGGTGGGCTCCTCTTCTTCTGCTAAGAAGGGGCCAAGTACAAAGGGTAAGAAACGTTCTGCCCCATTCAAGAAAACCGGACCCGAGAAGAAGAACAAGACAAAGGCTTCAAACATGGAAAAATCCAAGGATGTTTGCCATCACTACAAGAAACCCGGTCATTGGAAACATAACTGCAAGGAATATCTCGAGCAGTTGCGAACTGCGAAGGGTATGTTTTATATTGAAATAAATGTTTCACTTAATACTACTTCTTGGGTATTGGATACCGGATGTGGATCTCACATTTGCAATGATTTGCAGGTGATGACAAGAAGTCGCAAGCTTAGGATGGGTGAGACCCAGCTGAGGCTCGGAAATGGTTCTCGAGTTGAAGCCAAAGCTATGGGAGACATTTGTTTAATTTTGCAGAATGATTTTAAGTTATTTTTGAGAGATGTTTTATATGTGCCAGATTTGGTTAAAAACATTATTTCTATTTCTATGCTTGATAGAGATGGTTTTTCTTGCAATTTTGTGAATGGGATTTGCAATATTTAAAAGAATGAATGTTTAATTGGATGTGGACAACTTGAAAATGATCTATATAACTTAAAATTAAAAGACGTTCCAATTAATTATGTTGATAAACCGGTAACAAAAAATAAAAGGAAAATTGATAATCAAAACCCGGCAAACCTTTGACATGCTAGGCTAGGTCATATTTCTTCAAGGAGGATGAACAAGCTAGTGGGAGAGGGCATGTTTGATATGTCTGATATTAACTCTCTACCTACTTGTGAGTCCTGCCTCAAAGGAAAAATGACTAAATCTCCTTTCAAAGGGAAGCCAGAGCGTAGTCAAAATCTATTGGATTTGATCCATACAGATGTTTGCGTACCATTTAGTATTGGTACAAAATTTGGTCACACCTACTTCATTACCTTTACTGATGATTATTCTAGGTATGGGTACTTATATTTGATGAAATATAAGTCTGAATCATTTGAAAAGTTCAAAGAATTCAAGGCTGAAGTAGAAAACAAACTAGGTAAGAGTATTAAAGCACTTCGATCAGATCGAGGTGGAGAATACTTAAGTACCGAGTTCTTGTTTTATCTAAAAGAGAATGGGATTCTCTCTCAGTGGACTCCTCCTATGACACCTCAGCTGAATGGTGTTTCGGAGCGTCGCAATCGAACCTTGTTAGACATGGTTCGATCTATGATGAGCTTCACTGAGCTCCCACCTTTGTTTTGGGGCTATGCTCTTGAAACGGCGGTATTGTTGTTGAACAAAGTCCACACTAAAGCAGTGGACAAAACACCATACGAGTTATGGAATGGCAAAGCTCATAAGTATTCGTTCTTGAGGATTTGGGGATGTCCTGCTTACATGAAGCAGACAGTGGGAGATAAGTTGGATAGTCGATCCACCTTATGTTATTTTGTAGGGTATCCGAAGAATTCAATCGGATATTATTTCTATCATCCTACTGAAACAAAAGTGTTTGTTTCAAGGAATGACACCTTCTTGGAGAAGGAGTTCTTATTGGATAAGAAAGACAAGATGATGGAACTCGAAGAAATTCGAGAAGAACCCGAGATACAAAATAACGATCCTATACCTCAAGAATCATCACAAGACACGCCTATTACTAGAAGATCCGAGAGGACTTCTAGGCCTCCTATTAGATATGGTCTTTTTCTTGAAGGGGATCAAAGTGAACCCGACATTGGATGTGATCCAAGAAACTTCAAGGAATCAATTTATGATGCGGATTCGAATTTATGGCTTGAAGCTATGCAGTCGAAAATAGATTCGATGCATACAAACCAAGTTTGGTCTTTAGTAGATCCTCCCGATGGAATTGTTTCAATAGGGTGTAAATGGATCTACAAGAAAAAACTTAGGCCTGATGGAAATGTACTGACCTATAAGGCACGATTGGTGGCAAAAGGTTATACTCAAAGACAAGGAGTTGACTATGATGAAACTTTTTCACCAGTCGCAATGTTCAAGTCCATAAGAATCCTTATTGCCATTGCTGCATGGTATGACTATGAGATATGGCAAATGGATGTGAAGACTGTATTCCTTAATGGAAACATTAAGGAAGAGATCTATATGATGCAGCCTGAGGGATTCATATCCATGGGAAGCGAGCATAAGGTATGTAAGCTTCAGAGATCAATTTATGGTCTCAAACAAGCATCAAGAAGTTGGAACCAGAAATTTGATGAAACAATAAAGGATTTTGGTTTCATCAAGAACCCGGAGGAACCGTGCGTGTACAAGAAAGTAGTTAAGGATGTTGTGACATTCTTAGTACTTTATGTTGATGACATCTTACTCATTGGGAATGATGTAGGGATGTTTCAGTCAACAAACATAAGGTTGTCAGGTAGATTCTCGATGAAGGATTTGGGTGAGGCGTCCTATATTCTAGGGATACAGATCTATAGAGATAGATCTAAGAGAATGATAGGACTTACTCAAGCTACCTACATCGACACTATATTGAAAAGGTTTTCAATGGATGAGTCCAAGAGAGGACATCTACCTATGTGTCATGGAGTCTCTCTATCCAAGTCTATGTGTCCCAAGACTGACGAAGAGATAGAGAAAATGACACACATACCATATGCGTCAGCCATAGGGAGTATCATGTATGGGATGATATCTACCAGACCGGATGTGGCATTTGCTCTGAGTGTCACGAGCAGATATCAAGCCAATCCCGGTCAAATGCATTGGAAAGCCGTGAAGGATATTCTTAAGTACTTGAGAAGAACTAAGAATGTATTCATGGTTTATGGAGGAAGAGAACTGAAATTGGAAGGCTATACCGACTCTAGCTTCCAAAGTGACGTGGATGACTCGAAGTCAACCTCTGGATTTGTGTTCATGCTCAATGGCGGTGCTGTCTCTTGGAAGAGTTCCAAGCAGGACACCACAGCGGATTCCACCACTGAGGCAGAATACATTGCGGCATCAGCTGCTGCTAAAGAGGCCGTTTGGATGAGGAATTTCGTCCAAGAGTTGGGCGTTATTCCTGAAGCTGTTGGTCCAGTCCCGGTGTACTGTGACAACACGGGTGCCTTTGCTCAGGCAAAGAAACCAAGGTCTCATCAAAGATCCAAACACGTACTGAGGAAATACCACATCATCCGGGAGATCATGGAAAGAGGAGACATCACTGTCGAGAGAGTGGCCTTTGCAGATAATATCGCTGATCCACTTACTAAGCCCTTGCCAGGACCATTATTTGACAAACATCGCGAAGCAATGGGACTACGTAGTATGACTAGTTGGCTTTAGGGCAAGTGGGAGATTTAAAGAGTGGGTGCCCGGTTAGCCAACTTGTGGCTAAGGGCTTTTATGACTCTATGTATAAACAATCTTTGTTTAATATAATTTACATTCATTAATGGCGTTCACTTTATCTTATTATTATATAATGATATACTATTGTTATTTTGATAAAGACCTTGAATATACTAAAGTAAGATGAGATAGTGAATATAGAGAGATCACTGTCATGAAACACATCTTATGTTCAATGTATATTCTAAACAGTTCCTAGTCAATTGAGCCGTCCACAAATAAGGATAAGGATCGCTCGAGATTGAGACTAGCATTTGCGATGCCGAGTACCACGTTTCATTGGTATGGAACATAGAGATGTTCAAAGCATGCAAATGAATATTCATATGATGAATGATCAAACTACCCTATTCGGACTTTCCAAGTGGTTATCACTTATCGAGTGGATATAGTTCGCGGTTTTGGTTGTACACCATTAGTCCTTATTACTTAAAACATCATTGAGACTCTATATTCTAGTACTGTGCTTTGACTCGTTTACCGAATCTATTAGGGTCATCAGGTGTCGGGATTGGGTGCAGTTACGACGCATATAGGAGTCGATGTTTTGTTGTCAAGGATTCATCACATACTTGCGAGTATGGATATCCTATGCAATTTGAGGAGATATTAGTGTGACGAATCTCTGGCCAGAGTACATGATGTGTTTTAAGAAATGGTTTCTTAGTAGCACATGCGATGTCACTATTTGATCTTCAAGATGCATTGCATAGTTATCGAATCTCGAACGACTCTCGATTTACCAATGGTTGTTGATTCGATCGGAATATATGGATGAAGGGACCGTACTGTACACTAACCAAAATCTACTGGTTCTTGCAAGCACTATCAGTGATACCTAGGGAATCATGGAGCGATGTTGCTAGACGCTCTTACCATGATTCGATGGGCAAGTCGGAAATTGTTGTTCCGAGTCACAAGGATTTGTGAGCCCACGGCTAGCTGTATCCCTGAACCATTGAGGGTCACACAAGTAATGAATTTCTAATCCCCGTTGAGATAATTAAATTTAAAGAGTTAAATTTAGTGGATAAAGAAGTAGGACTTCTTATTTAAAAGTAGAGGGAATAAGATTTCCTAAAATGACATATTGATGGACATTTTTTGGAAACCACTGAATTCGGATTCAGAAAATTTGTCTTGACTTTAAAAGATGCAGAAATGGTTTCTGTGCACATTGGTGAAATTGGTTTATCAATCTGAGTCACGATGAATTTTATATTAATTTCTAAACATGCGGGCTTTGCTTGTCAGGCTTGAACTTATGACTAATGGGTCCTAAGCTGTTAGCAGCCCACATTATAAATAAGTTATTGCAGTATAGAAATTGAGATAACTGGTCACAAAATTTTTGAAAACCCTAGTTTTTCTCTCTAGGTGTGGCCGCCCCCTCTCCTCTCTCTGTTCGAAAAATCCAGCCTGTGAATTTCGAATTTGCAGTCTGGTTTAACGGATCAAATCTGTTAATTTTCTCTTCGTTGAAACTTCTGATAGACTTTCTAGTGCAGTCTATCAGAGGGATTAAATTTCCGTTCGTGGACCTGATTGAAGAAATGTTCGTTCATCAGATTCTGGGATATACAACAAGAGCAGATTAATCTGTTGGTGTCCATAATCTCGCTTTGAGATTTTAAGGTAAAATTTATATTGTTTAAATTTTATGTTATTAATTTTAATCGTAGGAATTTGATACCCATATGGAATCGTTCCATATAAAATTTTAAAACTTTCGCTGCACCGGGTATCATTTTCTTTTTCGATCCGGAGAACGACCGTGTTCCAACACCCTTTGGAGTTCGAAGGGAACATTCTGATAGCGAATCTCATGGTTCTTGCGATGGATGACTTCTATTGTATTTTGGGGATAGACATATTGACTACCTATCGAGCTTCAATGGACTTCTACCAGAGATTAGTACGCTTTCATCCGGATGGGAGTGATAGCTGGTTTTTCTATGGTGAGGGAGCGCGACCCCCGATGCCATTGGTATCAGCTTTGAGAGCCTGTCGAGCTCTAGACTCTGGCGGGGAAGGTTACCTCATCTATACAGTTGATTTGTCCGCTGAGAGCGTTGGGATAGAGAGTATTCCGGTTGTGAATGAATTCCTAGATGTATTTCCTGATGAGATTCCGGGTTTTTCTCCTGCTAGGGAAGTCGAGTTTGGCATAGAGTTGATGCCGGGTACTTCGCCTATTTCTCGAGCATCGTATCATCTGGCTCTGTCAGAGATGCGAGAGTTGAAGAATCAGTTACAGGATCTTTTGGACAAGGGGTACATTCGTCCTAGTGTATCTCCTTGGGGAGCTCCTGTTCTCTTTGTGAAGAAGAAGGATGGGTCTATGCAGTTGTGCATTGATTATCGGCAGCTGAACCGAGTTACTATGAAGAACAAGTATCCTTTGCCTCATATTGATGACTTGTTTGATCAGCTGCAGGGTACTTTGGTTTACTCCAAGATTGACTTGAGATCAGGGTATCATCATATAAGAGTCCGAGACCAGGACATAGCTAAGACTGCATTCTATACTCGCTATGGGCATTACGAGTTTCTAGTGATGCCTTTCGGTTTGACTAATGCTTCGGCTATATTTATGGATATGATGAACCGCATTTTCAGGGAGTTTCTGGATAAGTTTGTTGTGGTTTTCATTGACGACATTATGGTGTATTCGCGCGATGCGGACAAGCATGTTTCTCACTTGCGGTTGGTACTGCAGAATCTTCGGGATGAGCAGTTGTACGCCAAACTGAGTAAGTGCGAATTCTGGATGGATCGAGTGGTATTTCTTGGCCACATCATATCCATGAAGGGGATTTCTGTTGATCCGAGCAAGATCGAGGCTGTGCTTAATTGGTCGCGTCCGACGACGGTCGCTGAGATCCGTAGTTTTCTAGGTCTAGTAGAATATTATCGTCGCTTCATTCCGAACTTTTCACACCTAGCTCAACCATTGACGCAGTTTACCAGCAAGGGTGTTGATTTCGAGTGGTCCTCAGAGTGCGAGGAGAATTTTTGTGAGCTTCAACGGCGGTTGACTTCTGCGCCAGTGTGGCATTACCATCGGGATCTGGAGGGTATGTGGTGTACACAGATGTTTTTCTTCAGGGGTTAGGTTGTATTCTGACTCAGAATGGGCATGTGATCGCATACGCTTCTAGACAGTTGAAGTTTTACGAAGACAATTATCCAGTTCATGATTTGGACTTGACAGCTATTGTGTTTGTTTTAAAGATCTGGCGTCATTATCTATATGGCGAGAAATTTGAGATCTTCACCGACCACAAGAGTCTCAAGTATTTGTTCACTCAGACGGAGTTGAACATGAGGCAGAGACATTGGATGGACTTGCTTAAGGACTATGATTGCGAGATTAAGTACCATCCGGGAGCTGCTAATCTCACCGCTGATGCCTTGAGTCGCAAGGTGCGACTATCCGCACTTCAGACTTATTCGATGTCTAGTGCAATCGGGGAGTATTGTTCTTCAGGGTATACCTTCAAGCACAAGAAAGGTATGCAGAGTATCCAGATGTTTCCAATACTATCTGATCCAACTTTGTATTCGTGGATTCGGGATGCTCAGATGACTGATTCGAAGACCCAGCGTTTTGCGCATCTAGCTAACGAGGGTTGCACTTCTGGATTTCACTATCAGTCAGATGGTTTTCTGTGTTTGTCTGGTAAGCTTGTGATTCCGGAGGATGAAGAGTTGCGAGAAGAGATCTTGTCTCAGGCACATCGCACTAAGTTGAGTATTCATCCGGGAAGCAACAAGATGTACAAGGATCTACGTATCGGTTTTGGTGGAAGGGGATGAAACGCAGCGTGTATCAGTAAGTTTCGAAATGCTTGGTTTGTCAGCAGGTCAAGGCAGAACACCGACGACCTGGAGGTTTGCTTCACAGTCTGCCTATTCCTGATTGGAAATGGGAGCTTATCACGATGGATTTTGTGACCGATTTGCTGGTATCCTCGAGGAATTGTGATGCTATCTGGGTTGTGGTGGACCGACTCACCAAGTCAGCGCATTTCATTGCCTATAGCCGAGAGTATTCTGTAGATCGTATGGCTCGTTTGTACATCCAGGAGATCGTTCGACTTCATGGAGTGCCTGTGAGCATTGTTAGTGATCGAGACTCCAGGTTTACTTCTAGGTTTCGGGGGAGTGTTCAGCGTGCGATGTGCACTACTCTCAGTTTGAGTACTGTCTATCATCCGGAGACAGATGGTCAGTCAGAGCGTACTATCCGTACTTTGGAGGATATGCTTCGAGCTTGCACTATGGATTTTGGTTCAGCCTGGCAGGATCATTTTCCATTGATTGAGTTTGCGTACAACAACAGCTATCATAACAGCATTGGGATGACATCTTTTGAGGCGTTGTACGGGCGACGTTGTCGTACTCCACTCTTCTGGGAAGAAGTGGAGGAGAGACAGACTGAGGGACCGGAGTTAGTCTAGCAGACAACAGATGTTGTTGATCAGATCAAGAAACGGATTAAGACTGTAATTTTTGAAGTATATACAATTCTATATTGAAAAACAAACTTGTATATTTTTTAAATTAAAATATATTGTTTAAAAATATTATATATTTTTTTATTTACATATATATTTTTGTATTTAGGTATGTACCAAAATTTTTAAATTTGATACATTTATCATACCTAAATTGTTAACTGATAAAAATATTATTATTAATATAATAATATTTGCTTTTAAAAATATTGATTTTTAACTTTATAACTGTACATATGATTTCATATAAAATAAATTTAATAATAAATTAATATATATAATTATTTTAAAATTTATCGATATGCTAATTATGCGTGCTAAAATTTTGATATATCGAAACTGATTATTATTTTTATTCATTTTATAGGAATTAATTAATTCAAGAGACTAAAATTCGGAACACATGTTTTTAAAAGCGAAATTAAAATAAATTTTTTTTTATAATTTAAAAATAAAATAAACAATATAAAATAAATTTAATAATAAAATTTTTATATAATTTAAAGGGATCAAAATGCCATTTATCGTAGTCGAATAACCAATATAATTTTTTTCCCAAAAGCTTACATATAAATAAATTTGGAATCCAGGAAAGAATAATCAATTCTTCAAAACAAAGTAATAAATATCCAATTGAATGTGAGTAAAAACGAAGAAAATGTAGTTGTCCACGTAACTTGTAACAAAAAGCTAAGGCACAAACTCATTCTCTAAAAATGGCCTAGTCCGAGTCTCCAATGCCGCGGGCGCCTTCGCGTACCCAACGTTCTTCATGGGTAACGCTACGCCCTCCTCGGCCTCCTCCTCCATTCGTCGTATCCTTCTCCGGCTCCGGCACCTTTTAAAGTGACCAAAGAGCATGCCCAAGAAAATCAATATAAGCATTGCTCCCACCACACACCCGATAATGATCCACACTGTTTTCCTAATCCCACCTTTTTCGCCACCGCCGACGACACCTTCGCTGGTTGGCGAAGGTGCCGGAGCTACTAAAGACTCCACCACAATTGAAAAGTGGCCTTGATTAGTTGTCAAACAAGTGTTTTCCCTCACCAGATTGTCAAATCCAACAGAGCCATCCAAGCCGAAGTTGACACACATGGGCGAGGATCCATTTGCCCTGTAATTGACATCCGGGAACTCGATCGAAATCGGACTCTCGGAAGCCCGAATGTCGAGTTCGGATAAACTTGAAGCAGATAAATCTGTGGCATCATAAGCTAAAAGTCCTAAAACTGGTGCTAAATAAGTGTAGCCAGGTATAGGGTAGTATGAAGATGACCAATTACCCAAGTTATGATACACCAAAACAAGCCTTTCACAATATGGTTGCTCAATAACCCCGACTGGTACACGAAACTCCTTGAAACCACTCACCCCTCTCCGCCGCAGGCTGCCGCTCCTCAGCCGTAGCGCCGTCACTCCGATGCCGGTGAAGTTGGTGGGCAATTTCCCATCATAAACAATGCCGGTTCTTGGCCTAATTAATGACTTGAAAGCATGGTCTTGAAGTAAAGAATCCAATTCTCGGGCAGAAAATTCTCCACTTGATTGAGAATATTGAGCAGTCACGACTAGGAAAGTGAACGTTACACAAAGATATGCAATGTGCATTGAGAATAATCAAAGAATCAGAGAACCCTTCTCAAATAAGAGATCAAAGAACCACGCAGAACGCAAGAAACCAGGAAAGATACACATTTGAAACAAATTTTATCTGGGAAAACCATAGCTTTTTCAGAAAATATATCCAGGAGGGAACCACAAGATAAAAAAGGAAGATTAATTTGCGGGAAATAGAAAAGGGATTTTGGTATCAGGCAAGAAAATCAAATGGGCATTTGTATCTTGAGCGCTGTGGTAAAAGTTCGCTTTTCGGGTCGGATGTATCCTAATTAAAGATTTGCGCCAAGAAAGTACAACTGGAGATGAAAATAAATGACGAACAACTAACAGCACAGCTGTGCTGTGCAAAGACAGCAGCAGATACGAGGGGCAATTACTGTCGAAGCAGCCAATGATGAGGCCACGGTTCAGATTTCGGATTAACTCGTAAAAATACCTAAATACTCGGATGAGTGAGTTTTATGGTTCGATTTTACAAATCAGATTTTTATTCGATCGCAAATATGAAAAATATTAATTTTTATATCAAAAAATATTATTTTAATTGAAAATGAGTTTGGGGTTTGACTGGTTAACTTTTGATCATATTATTATAGACTGTGAATTCAACGATAATAATGAATCAGAAACGTAACGATGTTGCAGGTGGGAGTGTCCCGAGGAAAGGGGACCACAATTCGTAGTTATTATTCTCGCACCTTTTTAATATCGTATTTATTATGAAGTTTTGAAATTTAATGACGAATTTGGTGGTAAGTTGTTTAAATTTACTGCCTTATTAAAATTTTTAAAAGTAGAAAACTTTAAATCTTAGTATAATTTTAAGAATTTGGTGGTAAGTCCATTATCCATTTTTATTAAATTATTCATACATTTTTTAAAATTTCTCTTTACTTTTTTAAAACTCATATGTTTTATCTCTATTTTATTTACGTTTTTTTCCAAATAATTGAATTATCGAGCACGTGAAAAATCATGTGTCACGGTTGCTATGATATCTTATTAAGTTTGAGGCATATATAGTGACCACTTTTAGTAGGTTATGTCATACAATTTTTGTATCCAAAATACCCTTATCCCCCATAAATATCATAATTTTTTTAAATAAAATAAATAATAAAAAAACATAACATTAAATATAAATTTTTCAAATCTTATTATATTTTATATAAAAAATTTTTAGGCACAAATATAAAATTATATTTAGATAAAAAAAAAATTAATTTATGTGTACGCATCGAGTGCATATGTGTGCTAGTATATTATTAATGTTAGGATCAATTAAATAATAGATTGTGGTCTAGAGGTAGGGTGAAAATTTATATTCAAAATCATGATTATTGACATATCTCAATAAAGTGATCTTCTTGGATGTGCTAATTAGCCGCGCTAACAAAACTCCTCCAATAAGTGATGAGCTGTTATTGACCTGAAACCACGAATAAGAGTGTTAAAGGGGGCCCGGGAGGTGTTCCGGCGTATCCCCTCCGACGCTCAAGTCAGATGTTAGGATAGCGAAATATAGAGAGTGGTGTGTGCACACGAGTGAAAAAATTAGGATCCAAATAATGAAAGTAAACCTGGTATTTATAAGAGAGGGCTCCGAGTCTTGCGCTTACTTTTCTTATCCAAAACCTGAGAATCCCGGGATCACAATCTCGGATATTTAGGCTGAGATCTCGCCCAAATATAGCCTGGCCAAGGAAATAATAATATGCTTAATCTGAGCTGCACTGCCCTCATGAAAATCACTTAGTTGTCGTCCTCTAAGGACTAATAGAGAAAGTGATGAATGAGCTATTACCAAACTCCTGAGCTCACTACAAATGACTGATCCTAACATCTTAGTTAGCCTACTGAAGTTACTGTATTAACCCCTCTACTAAGCTAAACCCCTACTGGCCTCGGGACCGAGCTGAACTCCCGATCTCCTGAGCTGAGCTCCCGACCCGAACTGGGCATTACGATGGGAGAGCTTGGCCGAGCTCCTGAGCTCCCGACCCGAGCTGGGCATTACGATGGGAGAGCTTGGCCGAGCTCCCGAGCTCCTGAGCTAACCCCTCAGACGGTTCTGGCTAGTTAAGGATTGATCTTTACCTTAGGGTCATCTATAAGCTGAGGTGATTTTCTCCCCCGGGTATCACAAGTCCCTCCAATAAAAGTCGAATTGAGGTCAAAGACTCGAAATTCGTTTTTATTCTGAGATGACCCTAAATGAATGCCGAGTTGAGGCCTCACCAAGCCCAACTGTCATTCTGACAAGTATTATGTAACGGTAACTTTTCGAATCCCACTCGATCTGAGCCGTCCACCTGTCCTACAATCAACGGCCTGAATTGATCCGAGCTTTCTATAAATAGGCCTCGCTGTGAAAAATTTCATTTTAAATTTTTCCGCTTCTTACTTCTATGAATTCTCTCTTGAATTTCTTTTCTGATCTTTTTTGCTTCATTCTCTTTCTATCCAAGTTTTCGAGCTTCCTAAGTAAGTAAATACTTTTTATGGCCGCTTCTTCCCGAGCTCACTCTGGAAGCTCAGACTAAGTGTTCCGTGAGGTGGATCAATTTGATTCCCTCGCCCTTACTCCCGCAGGAGAGCCTATAGGCCAGGTCCCTGCTCACCCCTCGAAGTCAGCTCAGGAGGATGACTTGGGCAATGACCCCGATGTCCCCGTGGTGTCGTGGTTTGAGCTATACCCTTCTGAGCTAGATGCCTCGGATGAGGGCAAAATAAAAGCTCTATCCCATGCTCCTGCGGACTACGAGTTCATTATCCCTGATCCCGATGACCGAGCTAACAATCCCCCAAAGGGATACTACACCTTTTATGTAGATCAGTTAGAATCCGGTCTTAGGTTTCCCCTGCCCCTCCTCTTTCAACAGCTCAGCCGTTACTATGAGCTTCACTTAGGGCAGTTCACCTCTAACTCCTTCCGAACCTTGTGTAGCTTTGTAGTTCTCTTTAGGACACTAGGCTTTGAAGTAACTTGCTTCACTATCTGCAATTTTTTGCTCCCCAAACGTTCTGAGGAGGGCTCTTTTTATTTCTCCTGCCGTCCCAACTGCAAATTTTTCAAGGGATAGTACAACCGAGCTATCCTGTTCTTGTATGCCTCCATTCTGATAGCAGCAGCTTCTCTCTTTTCATCCAAAAATTCTAAGTCTTCCATCCTCCTCTTTCCATTTTCCTCATCATAGAAAATGATCCGAGCCGACTCTTCTCCAATTTCTGCTGGCAGGACGGCCTCATTTCCGTATACCATACTAAATGGAGTCTCTCCAGTCCCAATTCTCGGTGTGGTACGATATGACCATAACACACTAGGGAGCTCTTCCACCCAATTTCCCTGGGCTTTCCCCAAGCGCGTCTTCAAGCTTTGCACCAAAGACCTGTTAGTCACCTCTACTTGACCATTGCTTTGAGGATAATGGACAGATGTGAAATGTTGTTGAATTTTCATCTCTTTGCACCAGGCTTGTACCCGAGCTCCCTGAAATCATATGGATCATACCCCTATGAGGGTTATTTGGAATTTTTTGAACCCTCTCTCCCTGACCATTTTGAGGAGCTCTTCCTTGGTGATCACCTTGATTCCCTCCAACTTCATTCCTCTGACTCCTCCATTTTGGAGCTCGGCCTTGGCGAGGAGGATTTGCCCTTCGAGTCAGCTCAGCTTTAATTCGAGGATCATCATACATGATCCTCTGAACCTCCTCACCTAGCCTCTGGCAATCATTGGTGATATGCCCATACTCCTAATGAAAATCGCAAAACTTGTCGGATGGCAGTAACCGCGGGCCTTTCTCAGAATTCCAGGGCCTCACAAGTGCTCGCCTATCCTCACATACTTGCATTGCCTTCTCCAGGCTTACCGAGAGTGGTACGTAAGGGTAGGGTCCCTTTGCCCTGTTCATCTATTCTGCAACCCTCTTTCTTCCTACTTCTGCCTTTCCCTCTACCTTTGCTCCTAACTTGCTACTTGGCTTACTCCCAGATGTTCCCTCCTGTCTCCTTTGCCTTTGCGCATCCTCCAAATTTACATACTTTTCAGCTCGACTAAGGAGCTCATCATAAGTCAAAGGAGGATTCTTGACCAAGGACTTGAAAAACTCTCCCCCCCCTCAACCCTTGAGTGAAAGAATTTACCAAAGTGTCGGCAGTGGCAGCAGGTAATTCCAGAGCTGCTGTATTGAAGCGCTGAACATACTCCCTCAAGGGTTCCACCTCAGATTGTTTCAGATTAAACAAACTGAGGGAAGTCTTCAAATATTTTTTGCTACTCGCAAATTGGAGTAAAAAGGCTGAGCTGAAGTCATTGAAACTCCGGATACTACTAGGCTGTAAGAGTTTGAACCATTGCTGAGCTGACCTCACCAGAGTAGTGAGGAAGACCCGACACTTAATTGCATCCGAATATCTATGCAACAGGGCTGCATTTTCAAATCTTCTCAAATGTTCTTCTGGATCTGAGCTCCCATCATATTCCCCTAAAGTGGGTTGCTTTAAATTCGCAGGGAGTTCTTCATCTAGAATAGCCCGAGCAAAAGGGCTTTCCCTCTGTATAGGCCCAGGCCGACCTCCAAATTGCCGACCCAATCTCCTAATCTCTTCCCACACCGCATCCATTTGGTTTGGCTGACCTCCACGTGGAGGGGGAGGAGGTGGTGGATTCTGACCCATGGCCGTTTGCACTGTTTGAGTGATGAACTGGCTGAGCTGATCTACAGTCATGTCCACCACATTCCCTCCTCCCCTTCCTCTTCCTCTTCCTCTTCCTGCCATATCTACGCCTTAGCTTAAATTTCCCACAGACGGCGCCAATTGATATACCTCAATAAAGTGATCTCCTTGGATGAGCTAATTAGCCATGCTAACAAAACTCCTCCAATAAGTGATGAGCTGTTACTGACCTGAAACCACGAACAATAGTGTTAAAGGGGGGCCGTGAGGTGTTCCAGCATATCCCCTCCGACGCTCAAGTCAGATGCTAGGATAGCAAAATATAGAGAGTGGTGTGTGCACACGAGTGAAAAAATTAGGATCCAAATAATGAAAGTAAACCTGGTATTTATAAGAGAGGGCTCCGAGTCTTGCGCTTACTTTCCTTATCCAAAACCCGAGAATCCTGGGATCACAATCCCGGATATTTAGGCTGAGATCTCGCCCAAATATAGCCTGGCCAAGGAAATAATAACATGCTTAATCTGAGCTGCACTGCCCTCATGAAAATCACTTAGTTGCCGTCCTCTAAGGACTAATAGAGAAAGTGATGAATGAGCTATTACCAAACTCCTGAGCTCACTACAAATGATTGATCCTAATATCTAAGTTAGCCTACTGAAGTTACTGTATTAACCCCTCTACTAAGCTAAACCCCTACTGGTCTCGGGACCGAGATGAACTCCCGATCTCCCGAGCTGAGCTCCCGACCCGAACTGGCCATTACGATGGGAGAGCTTGGCTGAGCTCCCGAGCTCCTGAGCTCCCGACCCGAGCTGGGCATTACGATGGGAGAGCTTGGCCGAGCTCCCGAGCTCCCGAGCTCCTGAGCTGACCCTTGGGATGGTTCTGGCTAGTTAAAGATTGATCTTTACCTTTGGGTCATCTATAAGCTGAGGTGATTTCCTCTCCTGGGTATCAATTATCTTTTAAAATTGTTAGATCAGAAGTTTATTTTAGGCTGTTTAAAATTTTGAATTTATTTGATATAAATTATTTGTTAAAAATATATATATGTTTAATTAGTGGCGGAAAAATCATGTTTGATATGTGAAAGGTGGTGTCTGCCTTATTGGATCAAAGCTTGAGTATTCTTTGGGCTCGGAGAAAGCCGAATACATTGAGTTTTGGATTTGAGCCGAACTGAGTTCCTCGACCAAGAATCAAGTTAGGCCCAAATACAAGCTGAATATGGGAGAGCCCAGTTAGCAGCTGAAATGGAAGTCGTAGTTTAACTAAACTTCAACGATCGAGCTCTGAGAATAAAAGGGGATGATGCGGCAGTTATCAAGGGTAGTAAGAAACACTTGAATACTTTAGAGAAGAAATCAAAAAGAGCAAAGGAACTTGAAGGAGAACAAGGCAATCAATATAGAGGAAAAGAAGCTCTGTAAATGTGTTCTTGATTTCATCATTTGCTCTCTATATTTTTCCCTTTATTGTATTGGTGATTTCGTGGCTTGTTCTGGAAATTGTATTCTGGATTGTTGGGTGAGAGTATAAGAGAAAAGCCTCCCGTGGATGTAGGCATATTCATTTCCGAACCACGGATATCGGTGTCATTTTACTTTCTTGCTTTATGGAATTGCTGCTGTGTTGATCGGTGTTGGTTTCTTGTTGTTGTTTTGAGATCGTGCTTTCATCTGGTTTGATGTGGGCCTCCATTATCCAAGGGTTGTGCTCCACCAGGTGTAGCACACCTGGTGGAGCATAGTCTTACCCGGAACCCACGCACTTATCAACAATACTATTTCAGAAAATTTGTCAGAGACATGTGACATAGGCTGATCTTTTGGAAACAACATTTATATGATCTTAAAAGATCCGTTCAAATTTAAACGTTGATTTTGTCCTATAAATAAGATCGAAATTTGAACTTTTAGACTCTACATCGAATGCTTTCAAGTTTTCAACAACTCAATGCAAAAAGAGTCTATTACATTCTGAATTGACAGATCAAATCTGTAAATCTCTTCGATAAACATCTGATTGATTTCTAGTGCAATCAATCAGAGGGTTTTAGTTTTCTATTCGTGGACCTAATTCAGGAGTTGATCGAGCGAGTCATCGGTTCTTGGGATTTACAACAAGAGCAGATTTAATCTGTTGGAGTCCATAGATCAAGCCATAGCTTGTAGAGGTAAAATTATAATTGTTTTTATTATTTTACTTGTTTATTTTAATCGTAAGGATTTGATGCCCATGATCTGAAATCGTTCTAGATCAGAAAATAAAAATTTTAAACTTTCGCTGCTCCGGGTATCAGATCTGACTGATCTGAAAACGTGTTCCAACAATGCTTGGAATGGACTTTGGTTTGAGTTGGCAAGCAAAATTCTGGTTTTTTTATTCTGATTCAGGGGGCGCCCGATCTGCTGTTTTTAGCAGACCGAGCGCACCCCCCTTTGAGTAAAACAACAGCCTGGCCGTTTTGGCCGCGCCCGAGCGGTAGTTTTCCACCGCCCGAGCGCGGCACCCCTTTTAAAAAAAACTTTCTTTGCTTTTAATCTTGGATCTTGTATGCTCTATTGTTGTTTAATCCGAGATTAGATGTTTAGAACCGAGGTCTCACATTGTTAGTCTGAAAAGTGTAGAGGGATTGATTGTTTTGTTTCATGTCACAACACTTAGCATGCGCTTTAATGTTTAATCCTCAAGCTTGAAATTTTTTTTTTGGGATATTATTTGAGAAACTGCACTGGAATTGCATGACACATTAATTTACTTGCTGGATTTTTTATTACTTGAGAGATGCATTATGCCTAGAATTGATTGAGATGAATCATAGTTGTAGATGAAGGATTTAGGCACAAACTAGTCTTGTATAATGTTTTGAGACACTTTTTATGAACTTTAGGACAAAATTATATGAATTAATTGAGAACTGGTTAGAGGAAAGAATATATATGAGTCTATATATATATATATATATATATATATATATATATATATATATATATATATATATATATATATATATATATAAGAAAATGACATATGAAACAAGCTAGAACTTGTCTGATTATCCTTCGAGGATAAAATACAAAAGATAATGACTTAGGGATGATTTAAGTGATCCTTGGATCGTTTGTGTCTTTCGAGCCTATATATATATATATATATATATATATATATATATAAGAAAATGACATATGAAACAAGCTAGAACTTGTCTGATTATCATTCGAGGATAAAATACAAAAGATAATGACTTAGGGATGATTTAAGTGATCCTTGGATCGTTTGTGTCTTTAGAGCCTAACAATGCATCATTATTATCCCAAGTGTCCAATTTTAAGCCTGATAAAAATCCAATGGAGTGTGCCAAAGATATACAATCAGCCCCATTCGTATTATTTGAAAATCCCACATCAACTACCCAATTTTAGCCCACACGCTATTTTACTACTTTAATTTTGAGAGAAATAAACTATTTTGTTATTTAACAGATCTCAAAACTCCCATGTGTTGAAAAAAAGTAAAGGGATTGGAGGAGTTTGAAAAAATTGTGAGGAAAAGAAATTGAATGAAACAAAGAAATTGATGAAAAAGAAAAAATAATAATATGGAGGAACAAATCTGAAGGATGATGAAATTCAATAAGAGGTGGAGAATTAGAGATGAAGAATTGTCCTATATGAATGAATTGTTTATTTTCTCTCATTTTTGTTTGCCTACGTTTTTTATAATCATGATTTTAGTCCTCAATTTATAAGCTTAAAAAGACCTATTGACCGAGTCATGATCCTTCAACATTTAGTGGAGAAGAATATGAAAATGAGCATATGGAGCGTTTCACGAAAAAATTAAGAAAAATGAGCGATCCTCGAGCTGAAACACCCTTGATGATTATGAGTTTTGACTTTCACACTACACACATCTCATTATTTTGATATTTTCTTGTGAATGCTTGAGTTTTGAGGTTGCGAAGAAAGAGAATTTCATGATTTTCAAGATGTGATCCTTCGACTATGACAAAGTTTAGTAGGTTGAAAGGTTTGGATTGTGTCATATTTGTGGTGAATTATTGAATATCTTTCTTTTATATTTTTATTCTTTTGTTTGAGGATGAACAAAGGCTAAGTGTAGGTTCTGATAAGCCAAAATCCTATAGATATTTTAGGGATTCTATTTTGTCGTATTTGTGTTTATATGGCATTTTTATCTTGATTTCGCTTTGATTTGATTAAATTTTATGTTATGTGTAGATTTGACCAAAAGATGGAAAAAGATTAATTTTGGAGGTAAACAAGATTTATCAAGAAGGAAATAAAAGAAGAAAAATGAATGTTGATAAAATTCCTTATCATTAACTTGGAGTCTAATTTGAAAAGGATACAAAAAAATTTTCTTCGAGATGTGAATTATATTTCCTTGGAAGACAAGTTGAGAGAAACTTACTTGAAGATGTGTAGAAGAGTTTTGAGCTTTCCAAAATTCTCTCATTTACATAAGATAAATAGATGTGCAGAAGAGATTTCAATGGAATTACTTTTTACGCAGAGACACGTCACCAGAACTTCAACACGCACAACAAGGAGAGAACAGGAGAACCTCACGTAGAAGAGGATAAATTTATGGAGTATTTGAGAGAGGACTTCAATATTATCAGGAACACACGCGTAAACCGCTGAGTTTTCTTTCAATTCATCTTCATTATGTTTCTTCCATGATTTTAACATGAGTTTTTTCTTTTTTAAAAAAAAATTAATGGAGTTAACTTTTATAGATTAATGCTACAATAGGATTGATACAAGTTATTTTTGATGTTTTGAATTTGATTTATTGGGATAAACCCCATTTTGGTCCTCTTTGTTTTACCAATTTCCAGGTTTAGTCTCTTTTGTTTGAAAATGCCTAAAATAGTCCTTCATTTTAAGGGATTATCCCATTTTAGTCCGGAGTTCTAAATTTACCCTTGTTTCTATTTTTTAATTTATTTTTTACTTTTTCTTTTTCTTTTTTTTCTAGCACATCATGCTTCCATAAAATAAATTAGTTTAGTACCTTTTTGACCAAAATATTGTCGGGTTGTATCCACCAAGTTTTACAAACTACTCGTTGCAGTCTAACCACACAGTCACAACAGATGGTTCCTACCGTGGATTCCTTCAACAACACTTAGCACAACCTTATTTCGTTTCCTACCTCAAGGCGTACAATAATAAACTTAATTTGTAAAAAAAATCAACATGAGAGGGGCAAAGGCCTTGAATTTTTATTCAACCATAATAAATATTATTACATTAGTAACCTTCTGTAGAGGAGGAGATTACTTGTTTAGCTACTTAGAGTAGCAGAAATTACAAAACACGTAAACTAGAAAGAGAAATATTACAATTTTTATTTTGAAGAAAAATGAAGAGAATGATCGATGCCTTCATCTTTCTTCTGCTTGATATTTATAGAGGTCCTTCACATATTTGAAATCCAGACTTCAAGTCTTGCTAAATTCTTTACATTATTGCTGGTAAGTTGTTCTCGTGACTTATTGTTGGCACCTTCTTTTGTCGAGTGGTCCTGAGTGGTCCCTCACATCTAGTGGTGGTTGAGTCACATATTTTCTTTTTTTTTTTTTGTTGGGGAATCTTTGGATTTTGAGGTCTCCGAGGAAATTTTTTTTGTGTGGGTCTTCCCCACTTGGATTTGTTTCTACAACGTATTTTCGGTCAGATCTTGGTTTAAATTTTTTTCCCAAATTCTAGCTCCTTTTGGTTTGTGTAATCTTTGAAGATTTTTTCTATTCATCTTTCGACTTGAGCCATGTTAATTTATGGTGAGTTTCTTTACTCCCCGACAGCTTGTTCCACAGAAGATTTTTTTTTCTTTTCAACTGCTTCTTTTGAAAATCCTATGGTTTTCCCTATCATTTTGTTTAACAGGAAAGTTCCATTAACTAAATTTTGGTAAAATATAAACGGAAACTTGACTTTGTCTATCTTTGTGAGACAGACCAATATTCTCCATGCTCTTCTGGTAGAGATATATGTCTTCTTCACTAAGTGTGGCAACTAGGAGAAATTTTTCAGTTGGAGGGTCCTTGATAAATTTTTGAGCATTTACCTCCGACCTCCTAAGTTTGATGAATTGAAAGGCTTCATGTGAGCCTTTCCTAGATGGTTCTGGTGATGTAATTAAAAAGTATAGTTCCAAAATATCTCCTCGAAACAAATAGTCATTATTTGCCCAAGTTTCATGAACTGCTTCCTGGATCCATTTTGGTAACAATGCTATCTCTGGGAAACCTGGTGAGGTGGTATAAACCGAGGCAAGAGCCCCAAAATCATACCATAGTTTAACATCTTTTGGATGGATATTGGGTTTCATCAACATCCTTGGATATTTTCCTGCAATATCAACCCGACTTGTAGCTAGATTAATTCCTACTCTAGTTTTAAATTTTTCCCAAGTTTGTTGATATAATTGAAATGGAGAAATTCTAGGTTCCTTAGTATCAACCTTAGTTTTTTCCTTGTTAGTTTGAGTTCTAAGGTTGATCTCTCCCTCTTCAATCCCCGAGGTGAAGGGTTGACTTGATGACTCAAGATAAAAATATGAAGCCTCAATTTTTGCTTTGGTCGACTCATCTGAAGATGATCCCGACTTAGCACTTGTGCTAGGGATACTTGAATCCCCTGCTCCAGTATAGAGTCATGTACTCAAAAACTCTCCTTTTGTGAAACTATTTTTTTCTCAATAGCTTGGAGTATCGACTTTTATAATACAGACCATAACTGAGTATAAGCATTTATGCATCTTGTAACTCGATCAGAGATAGTTATCTTATCAACTTGTTGTAGCCTACCCGCCACTTATGCATTTAGGGCAAGCATATTGAACTCGTTTCGAAGCATTTCAAGGTGTTCCCTCAAATGCCTCTGCATTTTCATGATGTCATCGACATCAGCACTGTCAATCCCTTGTTAAGAAATCTGTAAGAATATTTTCATGAGATTTGATAATAACAATATCAAAAATATAATTTTGACATAAAGCTTGTCATCGTAATAATCTAGTCTTTTTTGGTTTAGATTGAATTTTATTCTTTAAAAAGGCTTTTACTTGTGTATTATCAACTTTTAAAGTAAATTTCTTAGCAAATAAAAAAAATGGTCATTATTCAAAAGTCTTTTTCACTGCAAAGAAATCTTTTTCTTTGATATGCCATCTTGTTGCCTCTGCATCTGAGAATAGACCACTGCAAGATCTACATGGTTGTTCTCCTTTTGGTGTGAGCTTTGTAAGAACCGCTGCCCACCAATGGTCACTACTAGTTCATCTTCATCTTTAGGGATAGCCATTTTTGGGAGATTCTTGCAAATCTCTTTCAATTGGATAAGGCCCTTATCGTGTTCTTATGTCCATATGAATCCAGCATCTTTTTTTAGTAATGGACTGAATATTATTATGTGTTTTTCTAGATTTTTAATGAAAATTCCAGCAAAATTAATAACTCCTAGGAAAATTGTGATTCTCCGAAAAATTTTGCATTTTTTTTACAATATGTTCTTGCAGAATTATTTCCGATTCATCTAACTCTACTCCAAGGAATTAAAATTTTCTTGTATCAATGACTGCTTTTTTTTTTGGGGACAAAACTAGTCCTTCTTGCTTACAAACTTTAGAGAAAATTTCTAAATATTTTATGTGTTCATTCATATTTTTAGATGCTATTAAAATATCATAAATATAGACAAACATATATCCAAGATAATCTTTAAATAAATTATCCATTTATCTTTGAAATATTTGGGGCACATTAGTCAATCCCATCGGTAATACTTCTTAAATATAATGTCATTGTGGTGTGGATAAAGCTGTGAATTTATTGCTTTCATCCTTCATCCGGATCTGATAAAATCCAAACTTACAATCAAACTTAGATATTACTTTTGTGTTGCGTATACAACTGATTAAGTGATCTTTACTTGGTATGAAATACCCATAAAATCCATGATTTTATGGATTTCTTGGTAGTTAATGACTAACTTGGGTTAATTTCTTTTGATCTCACCATGATTTCTTACCAGAAAACTCGGACTACTGTATGGTAATACTCCTGCTTTGATCAGACCCAGGTCCAAATGTTCCTTGATAATAATCTGCATATCGTTGTGATCAATTATGTTCATCGAGATAGGATTGCAAACTCATACTCTTTGTCTTCCTTAATTTTAAGGCTGGCTTGGAGTTGGTTCGTTCCCACCATTCCAAAGGATTTTCATTGTAATTTTATTTTATCCTTCTCTTGGCATCTTCTAGGGATACCTTTGTTTCCAGATCTACTTTTTTTTTTATATAAAACTATCTTAAAGATCTATATTTCTTCTGGTTGGAGTTTCTGGTCCATTTTTATTTGGAGCATTATTTCTCCAAACCTTCTGGATTCCTTCATTTTTGGGTGTAGAAGTTTTTCTTCATCACCACGCTTCCTGCGAAACTGGATTGGTATTTTTATGTAAAATTCCTCCCTTAGTCTCTGGACTATGATTTTGTGATCACATGGTGTTTTGAACATTAATATTCTAGTCTTGTTTTCTTGTGCATAGGATTTAAACATTTGTAAAAAATTATTTCCTAACAAGATGTTTGCTCCTGTATCATGAAAATAAATTAGTGGTGTTTTCTCCTTATACCAGGGTGTTTGATCTGATCCAACAATTAAAATTTCATCTTTCTTAATCCCTTTGCTTAAGATTAAGATTATTTTTTGTGAATTCACGTCCAACTATTTAATGTAGTTCTTTTTATATTGTTCGTATAACTTCCCAACTTAGATGTATATCAAGAATGGACTAGTGGTCATTGGATTTTCCATACTTGGTCCTCTGCCAAAAATTCCATTCCATTTTCTAGACGTTTCCAAGGTTTGTTTTCCTCAAGAAACTCTAAACCTAGAACCAGTTGATTTGGTTCTTTTCCTGGAACACCTTTAATATAAACCTTCAAGTTTCCGATATTTATTACCCCTCTGTAGGTTCCTATTATTGGTTGTTCCAAATAGTATATATTATTACAAGAGAACTGATTCCTTAGACTTGTAATATCAAATACTATTTCAACTTCTTTCCATCCCTCCGGGCATCTAAGCTTTCCGATGGTCGAGAAGATTTTTTGTACCGATCGGATTTATTGTACATGTGGTTTTTCCCACCTATAACTCGTGATCCTACATCCCTGAAAAGATAGTCTCTTTGGTTCTAATCTAAGACTTTTATATCTTTGTAAAATCAGTTTGTCTTGGATTTATATATCGGTTTCCGGTATTAATGGAAACTCGATTCTATCTGGATATATTGCCTGAGAAATTTTACCAAATATTTCTGATATTTCAATAAACTCATTTCTAATAAACAACTCTGAATTATGTGTATTAGATAAATCATACGATACCAGATAGGTAATAGAGTATGGCCTATTTTCTTCTTTCATCAACCTTTTTTCTTTGAAATTTTGATGTAGAGTCAAGGCACGACTAAAGTCTCGATCTGCTAAATTACCGAAAATTCTTGGATAAATCACTCCTACAATCTTTGTAGTGATCTGCTCTGGAATCACCTATTAACAGATACTTAAACATGCAGTAAAAATATTATAGCACAATATATAATTAGAGATACCACGGAAACTTAAATAAATATAACAACCCAACATAATACAACAGGAACAATCAATTGGAACCCAATGACAACAATATACAACCCTATAGAATGGAAAAATACCGAATAAAGTTTTAAATTATAAATCTCTGGTGACCCTTGCTACCAAGCCCTGGTCAAGAATCAACCATTAATCTCGCTTCTGGTCCTCCAGCAAACCTATCACATCGAATGGGGTGTCCGAGATATAAGCAAGGACGTGAGCGCTAACGTACATAATGAAAAGTACGAGCACACAAGTCTATATGATGCATGAAACATGAAATATTGAATGCTCTGGAACACTGGTATCAAGATCTAGAAATCATGCTCAGAACATAGGCACCACTAGTATGCGCATGCTGCTCCGAGAACATAGTGGATGCCACACATACTAAACCCCGACCTTGGAACATCATCGTCGTAGGTAAAACTGCACATGCTGCTCCGTCGATGCAGTGGTTGTCACACGGTATCATTTCGTAAAAAGAAAACCCTAGGGCTGAGTGACCCTAGAAACAACAGACTATCTCAAAAGAATACACTGGCACAACATGATATGCCAATGCTGCATATAAATCATGAATAGTAATATCATGCATCTCATGACAGATAATAGTGCAACACATAATAATGCAGCATATAAACATGTACACTCAACTAGCTATCTCAGTCAGTACTTACGTACCTCAACTACTGGTCTAGGTGAATATTGTCTATAGTCCAAGCCTACAAGACAAGATAATACCACATCACCAATACTCATCTCAAAGCCTTAGCTAGACTAATAGCTACTCCCAATAACTACTAAGAGTTAAGAATTATTCCTGCATCCATCGTCAGCCCGTTGATGTCGAAGGCCCTGATCTAAGCATAGCTCTGCTACAAGCCTCGTAGCACCTCGTTATTGCCCGACCCTCGATAAGATGACTAAAAACTAAAAAGTATGCACTGAATCACTAAACCACACCTCTAAACAAACAATAACTATGAGGAAATCAGACGCTATTTATAGACCGCTATCGGACCTTCCGATTGCCAGTTCGGACCTTCAGAACACTCTTTGGAGCTTCCCATCGCCTGATCAGGGCTTTCGATCACTATCCACCGAACAAGTGTCCCTAATTGGACAAATCACATCTGTCGACGGAGTTCGGACCTTTCGATCTCTAGGTTCGGAGCTTCCAATCTTTCACTTTCAAATCACCAATCAAAACTCATAACATGTCTGACCGAGGGATGTTCGGAACTTCTGACCGTGAGTTCGGAGCTTCCAAACTCATCCTCTGCATCCAAATCGCATCGCCCCTTCCGAACACTAGAACCCTTGGAACCCTCCAGACCATTTCTGATCGTCTTGAATACGATTTTTTAATAAACCCAAATTAGGGTTCCTTAATCAAGTGTTAACCATTATAAACATGTTTAGCTAATATAATTACTTAAACGGAATCGTGTTACTAAAATATTTTCTGCGCAAATATTTCCTGAGATAGTTCCCATTATTGAATCTTGAAGATTACCCATCCTTTTATCGCTGATAAGTGCATTTTATGTGCATTATTTTGTGATAGGTTTTTATTTATTTTGTGTGCATTCATATTGTTTTTATATATTTTTATGTGTTTTAGTGCATGTGTGTGTATTTCACTCCTCGGGTTAATTTTGTAGGAAAATGAATTAGTGAAGAGTGAATTACGGAGCAGCTTTGTTCAAAAAATAAAATTTAATTTTAGAGAATCCAAATCCGATCTCCACTGTTCAGAATGAAGTTCAAGATGTTTTAAAGCTGCTGTCCAGATTTCAGCTCAATCCGACGGCTAGATCTCAAGATATGAACTATTCAAATTCGTTGCTCGTAGTAGAATTTTTGTACTGCGCGCGCGAATCGGAGTTACAGACCTCTGTTTTTTTGTTTTGCGCGCGCGTGCGTGTTCTGGCATCAGATTTGTTCCAAAAATTACTTATTTTGAAAGGAAATTAATTGGAAGGCGTTCCGGACCATATATATAGAAGATATAACATATTTTTGAGTGTTCGGAGGTTCCAGAAGGCAGACAACGCAAGGGAGGCGGCTACAAGGCTTGGGAGAGAAGATTTCTCTTTTCTTTTATTCTTATTATTTTTATTTTTCAATATTGTTTTTAATTATTGACTAGTTTATTTTCAACCAAGACGGGGTGATTGGGCCGAACAAATTCATGTAGAAAACTTGGATGTTTTTTGGAATTATTCAGAGTTGATTTTATTTTATTGATTGTCAGATTTATATTTATCTTGTGAATAATCTGATCAAATTTTTTCTTGCATGTTAATCGATTTCAAGTCGACAAAGGAGGTTTCGATTTTGATCACTTTGATAATCAACATATTGTAAAACCAACTAGAAATAGAATTCGGTTTCAGTGTGCGGTTTTGGGTGTAAACTGAATTTTCATAAATATTTAATGCATTCAAATTTGATTAGAGTTACAAAAGATTAATCCGTCAATATTTGAATAGGTTTGATTGTTCTAGAAATAGACCTTTGAACAAGATAGGAGAATTTCCGTAATTTAAGATTAAATCTGAGTCCTGAATCAACTACATGTTACATGATTTGTTCGGTACCTACGTGTGTCTTGGTTGTCTTTTTTTTAATTATTTTTATCTTCAGTTATTTTTATTCTTATTTCTTAAGAAGTTTTTATTTTATATTCTTATTTTATTTAAATCAAATTGTTTTTTATTATTTTGTCTAGATTAAGTAAAATAATTAATTCTTGAGAATTGACAACATTCCCTGTGGGATCGATACTTGGACTCTTTGTCCGCTTTACTATTACTTGACCTGGTACGCTTGCCAGTAGATTTATATCACACCGATTTAGCCGGTCAAGTTTTTGGCGCCGTTGCCGGGGACTGTTGAGTTAATATTAGGATAGATTATTTGCTTGAGACTAGACTTTTTTTTCCCCTTCTATCTTTTCGTTCTTTTCGTTATTTTTAATTTTATTTTTATTTTTTCTTTGCTTGTGAGGTACTTGGAGATGGATCATCAACGGGTATTCACAAGATTTGGCCAACAATACTCAGAGTCTTTCTATGCTGCTTGGGGGAGATTCAATGAATTGGCGAACAGATTTCAATGTCATCAATTTTTAAACTACACGCTCACTCAGATTTTTTATGGTGGTTTGGATGAGACTACAAGAACTTGGGTTGATTATGGAGCTTTGGCCACTGCCAGTCACCTGTTCAGAAGAGATGAAGACAGTGCTATGCACTTGTTAAATTATATGGCGGATTTCGACTACCATTGGCATTGTGATCCTTCATTGCAAGGTTGGAGTCACAAATATACTCCAGAATTCAACTCCACAAATTTTGCGAACCAACCACCGGAGCATCAAGAAGAGTGTGTAGGGTATTTTGAGGATAATGTGGCTCAGTTGGAGAATTTTGTGAAAAGGCAGGAAGAGACAAACCAGTTCTTCGAAAGCCGCATCAAATTTTTAAGTCTTTTGGATGAACATATTGCGCTTCATAGAGAACCAGTTTCTGAGATCTGCCAAGAGCGTGAAGTAATTGAGCTAGAGCATGAGAAAATAATTTTTAAGGAATCTTCTTGTGAGGATGAATCAAAAGTGACAATGGAGGAGGAAGAAACATGCAAGGCTACATTTTTTACCTCGTCAATGGTCGTTCCATGTACACCGTTAGAAGATTCTTTCTTGCCATTGACGCCACATCTAGCATATTCCATCCTCTATGAGCTTCAGCCTAGATTCGGACTCTCCTTCCAAAAAAAAAAAATTTAGACCAAGTGTTGTTGGACCGACGAGCTTACAAAGTATATATCATGCCAAGCTTGAGGGCATAGGAAATCAAGACCCATACGTAGAGTCTTATGATTCCTACTATGGACGGCAGCCGCTCTTTGATGGTTGCTTCTGCATAGTCGAGCTGTAGACTATAAACTTAGCGCTGACTGGGAGGCAACCCAGTGTTCTCTTTTCATTATTTTTTTTATTGTTTTTTTCTTTTTATTATCTTTTTCTAATCCAATGTCTTACCTGTCGCCTTTATATGTGCAGTATATTGCCCCGCCACCAAAAGTTGTTGTTGGACTTTTACAAAGGAGGAAAAGGACGAATACGAAACTAGGGGAGTGTTTTTTTGTTTTCATTATGTGTTTGTTATGCATTTTGTTCATTATTTCTGAAGCATTGAGGGCAATTCTTTGGATAAGTATGGGGGGTAGATTAGTTTTGTTTGTGTTGTTGTTTGCATTCATTTGGTTTATTTTATTGCATATAGTTCGTATTCATTCATCTCATTATGTTATGTGTTTGTGTTATGTGAATAAGGAGAATGATAAATGTTGGCCGATGATGATAGAGTTGTGAAAAAAAATTTAAAAATGTTTCTTTTGATTGAACATGAGAAGCTGTTGGTTGAATCGTGAATCTTTTTAAGAACGCATGTTAGACAGGTGTAGTGTAGCAAAGTAATTGATGAAGTTCGTATTTGTTTGACCATTGCACGACAATAGGTGTTTGTTGTTCATGATAGTGCTTTGGATTCTTGATAGTTGTTAGACATTGCATTTATGATCTTGGGCGTACCTGTAAAAAAATTTTGAAAAACTTTTGTTGAAAATTAAGTTAACTCCATCCGGGTTACGAGCAGAGATTGAAATCCTAATCTCTTGCTCTTGACTAAGTATGCGGATTCCATGGAGTTGAAAATTTGAAATTTTAAAATACCAATTCCATCCGGGCTTGGAAAATGATTGAAATCCTAATCTTTGTTCCATAGCTAAGTTTGCGGGGTTAAATGGGATTGATGCTCCATCCGGGCTATAGACGAGGGAATTGAAATTCGAATCCTATCTTAGTTATAGCTAAGTTTGCGGATAATTTTTGGGGCTTATAAAAAAATACCGGGTGCAAAATCCGGAGGTATGTAATTAATCTCAAGAAAGTACATGTTTTTGTTTGGGATTGTTGAGATGACGGAGTACTGGATTGTGACACTTGCACTGATTTGTCATAGGTCGCTAAACATTCTTAGGACAGATTCTTTTGAAGTTGCATATAATTGGAATGACATGGCACACACTCACGTTTAAGTTAAAATGACAGTGTATTGTGAACAATCAGAAGTTTTTGTGGTTTTTAGTTGTTGAATTTGAAACTTATCGGAGACTATGTTGTTCATGATTCATTCTTACTTATGTCGTTGTTGCATATTGTGTTTTTGCATGTCTTGCTCGAGGGGGAGCAAGAGTTAAGTATGGGGGTATTGATAAGTGCATTTTATGTGCATTATTTTGTAGTAGGTTTTTATCTATTTTGTGTGCATTCATATTGTTTTTATATATTTTTATGTGTTTTAGTGCATGTGTGTGTATTTCACTCCTCAGGTTAATTTTATAGGAAAATAAATTGTTGAAGAGTGAATTACGGAGCAGCTTTGTTCAAAAAATAAAATTTACTTTTAGAAAGACTCAAATCCAATCTTTACCGTTCAGAATAAAGTTCAAGATGTTTTGAAGCTGCTGTCTAAATTTCAGCTCGATCCGACGGCCAGATCTCAAGATATGAATTTTTTAAAATCGTCGCTTGCAGCAGAATTTTTGTAATGCGCGCGCAAGAATCAAGCTCGCGCGCGCGCGAATCGGAGTTACAGACCTCTGTTTTTTTGTTATGCGCACCCGCGAGACCTTTTCTGCGCGCGCGCGCGTGTTCTGGCATCAGATTTGTTCCGAAAATTCCTTATTTCGAAAGGAAATTAATTGGTAGGCGTTTCGGACCATATATATAGAAGATATAACATATTTTTGAGGGTTCGGAGGTTCTAGAAGGCAAACAACGCAAGGGAGGCGGCTACAAAGATTGGGAGAGAAGATTTCTCTTTTCTTTTATTCTTCTTATTTTTATTTTTGAATATTGTTTTTAATTATTGACTAGTTTATTTTCAACCAAGACGGCGTGATTGGGCCGAACAAATTCATGTAGAAAACTTGGATGTTTTTTGGGATTTTTCAGAGTTGATTTTATTTTATTGATTGTCAGATTTATATTTTTCTTGTGAATAGTCTGATCAACTATTTGCTTGCATGTTAATCGATTCTAAGTCGACAGAGGAGGTTTCGATTTTGATCACTTTGATAATCAACATATTGTAAAACCGACTAGAAATAGAATTCGGTTTCAGTGTGCGGTTTGGATGTAAACTGAATTTTCATAAATATTTAATGCATTCAAATTTGATTAGAGTTACGAAATATTAATCCATCAATATTTGAATAGGTTTGATTGTTCTAGAAATAGACCTTTGAACAAAATAGGAGAATTCCCGTAATTTAAGATTAAATCTGAGTCCTGAATCAGCTACATGTTACATGATTTGTTCGGTACCTACGTGTGTCTTGGTTGTCTTTGTTTTAATTATTTTTATCTTCAGTTATTTTTATTCTTATTTCTTAAGCAGTTTTTATTTTATATTCTTATTTTATTTAAATCAAATTGCTTTTTATTATTTTGTCTAGATTAAGTAAAATAATTAATTCTGAATTGACAACAGTCCCTGTGGGATCGATACTTGGACTCTCTGTCCGCTATACTATTACTTAGCCTGGTACGCTTGCCAGTAGATTTATATCACATCGATTTAGCCGGTCAATCGCATATAGCAATATCTATGGGTTAATCTATTTCTTCTTTGAAAGTAGCTTTTATCATGATCTGGACTGCTCCGATATAAATCCAGGACATGGTTCGTGCTATTTCCCCTTGATCTTCTATAAATTCTCTTTTTTCTCTTAAAAAAGAATTAATTGCATTTCCATCCGATTTCCTGTAAATTCCATGGGGATTGTCATTTCCATTTTGAAAACCTTATGGATTAGATGATGCTTTATTAGGCCAATATTTCCTAAGAATTTCTCGATTTTTGTCCTGCAGAGAATCCTTGATATCTCTGTAGAGTAGGATTTTCTCTCATAATTTCCTGGACCATATTATGAGATAGCTTGGTTTGTCTAAGGAAACCACATAAATCCTCATGTGTTTCTTGTCGAAACACTTCCTCTTCATTCGGATTCAGATTATGTCTCTCCATCCGACTCCTTTGGACTCAAAACTTCTTCCTCTTCATATATAATTTCGTCTGAGGGTATATCCTCAAACTTGTATACTTGAATTAGATATTGGTAATAAAATTCTTCTTCAATATCTGGAGTAGATTCGAAATACTTTATTCTTTTTCTCTCGTTTTCTGGACAATTGGTCGAGATGTGATCCCTTTCTCCACATGTCCAGCAATTGCAATCTTTAAAACTTTCATTAACTTTGGTATGAGTTCTTCTGAAGTTTTTCTTGTTGGGGTTTGTCTCGTGCTTTGAGATGAGTTCGATGCTTGGGATTACATCCTACTTCTTGATGGTCCACTTCTTTGTCCAGATTTTTAAGATCTGGCCTTCTGTCTAGAACATATTGTTCTTGTCTTCCAAGAACTTCTTCCTTTTCATCTTCTGGCATATGGATGAGATCTATAGCTCTTTATTTTTTGCCTTTGAGGGTTACTTTCAATAATTTTTGGAAGATCATTTTCCCTACAACATATAGGAGTACGTCTGTTGATACCCCTTAGTCTTTTGTAGTTCTTTTGTAAGGATGTCAAATGACACCATTCTGCCAATTTTTCTTTTAGAAAAAAGGTTGTTCGTGCCAGAGTATCTGGATTCCGAGGGATTTATTCTCTCATTAGCATTTCTCTCTAGGGACTTGGCAATTTTGCGAAGAAAAGTTGCATTGTTGTGTTTTCTTCGACTCCTGAATTTCATCTGTTTTTAGAGAATATCATAATGTATTCATTTACTAAACAAATTTATAGTAATTCAAGACTATACAAATCTTGAGTATATTTTTCTCTTCTCTGTATATTGACTATTAAAATAATCCACACCTATAAATTGTGCTTTAAATAGAGGTGGCCATTTTTCCGGCTATTTCACTGAGGGATTCTCCAAAAAGAATTGATTCTTTGGTTTCTGACGATGTCATTTTCCAAACGATCTTTACTGATCCCATAAAACTCATTTATAACATTTTAATGAATCCTTCTTTATTAATATCAAGTGTTCCTGCTGTGATTCTCATTGCTGATGTTCGGTCTTCTATCAGATATTCTCTGTTTTTGAAATCCAATACAAAAAGGCTAAAGATAACCCCGTAAGGATGTATTGGTTCTAAAACAGTTTTTCCATAGGGTATTTGGTGCAAAAGAATTTGATTCCTTTTTTACCTTGTTTCTGCTAGATGTGATTCTCCTCCTGTTCGGAATTCCATTTGGTTTTGTCTCATATTTATTTATGGGATTCCACACTTTCTTCTCTTTGTGTAACATGTCTTACTAGGGATTAATCACCCTTAGTTGTGTTCATTTTAGATCTACGACCTTTAGATTTGTGAATGATTCTGCTAGGTCCTGTAGATCCTCAAGAACAATATTTTCAATAGTTGTCATCAGTTTCTCTTTTCTGAGACAGTTTTGATAAGGTTGATCAATTTTTCTTCATCGGTTAGAGGTTTCTGCACCACTTTGGCTTTTCCTCTCTGATGTAATAGAGGTACTGTACCAAATGATGGTGGTAACCTTCCTCCTGTGTCCCTTTGACTAGAACTAGGTTTTTTTTTTTTTTTTATAGATTTTGGATCTTTTTTTGGATATCCTATATAGTTAGATCTTCTTGTTCAAAGTATTCCAAAATATTGGAATAGGTCCCAAAAATAAAAAATCTTGAACATATGTTCGATCCATTATTTGAGAAGAAATTTCCTCCTCTGCCAAGTAAGTTACAGAGTAATAATAATTTTATGTGTCTGAATAAAATTACCTAGGCTCTGATACTATTTTTCATGGTATTTATCATTTATTTATATTTCAGGGGTAATCTTGGAATTTTTGAAAATATTTTTTAGCTTGTAGGACTAATTTGGGAAAGTTTTTAAAAGATTAAGGACTATTTTGGGAACGTTAAAAGATGAGGGATCAAAATAGAACTTATGTAAAACTATAGGGACTAATTTGAGAATTGCCCCTGATTTATTTTATTATTTATTTTGATTCACTAATTGTTGCTATTTATCACATGTACTTTTAATCAAATTGTATGTTTGTTGGTTAATCTAAAATCGGAAGACGAAATTAATATTTGCTTAATCACATCAATCAACATATATTAAAATTGACTAGGAATATATTCGGTTTCTATACGTTACTTTAGGTTGAAAAACTAAAATTCCATAATCTAATTAAATTCACTGAATAATAATTGGACTGTTAGATTTAATTAAGTTTGTTAATTCGAGGAATCGTTTGATAGATAATTTAGGAAATTTCGTCGTGAATGGAATAATTAATTTATTGAATTTGATTTAAATTTGACTTGTATATTATTACTTGATTCGGTACCATTGCGCGCCTTAGTCATTTTTAAGAATTTGAAAGTTTCTTTCAAGTTTTCTCCATAGTTAGTTTAATTTTTGTGGTTTAGTTAATTTATCTAGTTGTTTAGTTTAAAATTAGTTAAATTAATTATCTCATCTCACATGAATTTTATTAGCCTAAATTAAGAAAAATAATTCATATTCTAGTATTTAGACCTGGATCTATGTGGAACGACGCTTGGACGTACAGCCAAATTTTATTACCTAATCTAACCCGCATGCTAGATTTATTCCCAACTGAGAAGATCGGTGATAATTGATATAGATACATTATATCGTGATTTTTAAATTAATTAAACTAGATTTCGAATAATGATAGATAATAATAATTTGTTTAGTTTGATTGATTATTATTAAGATTCATGTATGGATTAAATGATGATTCCGATTTTTTTTGTTTTGAAAATTATATTTTGTAAAATAAAACTGGAACAATAATTTTGATTGGAACAAAAATGTAATTGGAATTAAAATAAATTGAAAAATATTATAGGATTCATGAATTATAAATGTAACTATTAAAAAAATCGAATTGGAATTAAAAATCACTTTAAATTGATGTAATCAAATGTAAACAATGCTTTTATGTGGCCCCAAGTTTATCAAAGATGTATTAGGAATCTACGTAATCAAAATTCAAATGTAAAACAAATCAAATTGGCTTGAAACTCAATTTTCAATTTTCTTTTTTTTTTTTTTTGAAAAAACTCAATTTTCATTTTACTAGCGCAAGTTGTACGCACTGTTTTGCTCACGTGGATTATTGAATATTTTGTTTCGAAGAATTTATAATTTCCAAATATCTAGAAAATTAAAGAAAAAAAGAAATCACTATATATAGTAGACCTACAAGTATTGATAAATTTCAATCCTTAAATCTGCATTGAGACTGTGCGTAGGATCTCACTTACTTATTATAGGATGATTTGAAATGTGAAAATTGATAAGCTCATCAATGATTAAATACAATTTCCCTATTTAGTAGCGTATATAAGAAAAATAATAGGATTAATTTATTTAAAACATTTGAAAATGATAGAACACAATAATATGTTTCTCACCATTTTTTCCAAATGAACTTCAGTAATTATCTATCTAACAGATATGATATATCTTAAGTAGTGTTTGCAACCTCTAAAAATAACTTATTATGAAATTTTTTTTCATAAATTTGTTAAGAAAAAAATCCATAATCACTTATTTTATAGAGGTTGCAAACATTACCTTAATTGAGTTCCGAAAGTAGATTTTGTTATTAGGGTGTACTTCGAATTCTGAATAAGAGTGCGTCAACAACAGCGATATCAGCAACAAATACGAACAAAGTCGAGGCAAGAGAAACTCTCTATCCGCAAGACGAAATTTCCCGTTAACAGTGCTAAACGTTGGCGGCAATCGTCTCTAAGATACAACGACTTCTGAACGAGATATGGCAGCACAACGAATATCTCGAACTTCAACGAACGAAAATATGTTTTAACTTTTCTTTGAGAAAGTGAGGGAGAGATATTTCTGAAATCAGAAATATATGTTATCTGATGTTTCTCTGTATTTTTTCTGTGTTATAACCACCATATATATAGTCTTATACACGAAACAACACGTTTTAAGGCGTAAGGATGCAACCCATGACAGAAAAAGGCCAGAAACAATCGTGACTTTTCAGTCTGCAGAAGGTGCGCTCGGGCGGTAATTTTCTACCGCTCAAGCGACCAACTTTAAGCCAACCTACTGTCTCGCTATTTTGGTACCGCGCCCGCGCGGCAAATCTTTACCGCGTGGGCGCAAGTCGCCTCGCCGAGCCGGCCGGCCGGCCGCGCGCGCGCGCGTGTTTTTGTTGCATCGATTAGCGTCTTGCCCCTTTACAAAACATCGGTGCCCTAAGGGCCCAATCCCATAGTTCAATGTTGGACTATATAAGGTAAGCAACAAATTGGAGTTGTTCCAATGTGGGACAACCAATTCCCCATTTCCCTCCAATTTATTTCACCAAATTCAAATTATTTGTAACACTTTGGGACAAACTTTTCAAGTCTTTTTGGACAAGTTTTTCAAGTCCATTACTTCCACAATTCATTCAATAATTCCAACAGATTCCCATCCACATAAGAAATGAATCCGACAATCACATTCGCTGCAGTGTAAAGTCATCCCATTTTTTAAGATGTCGATAATTATGTGGCAAAAACCGCGAGTAATCAACATTCTCACCAGTGTCAAAAGATGATCATCGGAGGGAATTTGCATTTTAATTTAGTGAGTTAGTTTGTTTGGCGTTTTAGTCACACAACTTGTTAATGTTTGATTTTCATCCAATAACTTGAATATTTTTTATGATTTGGTCATTTTTCGTCCAAAACCACTAAATCTATCAAATATTTTTTATTTTATGCCGATACTCTCTCATATGACTCGTATAATAAGCTAGAACAAAACACATGTTATATACATTAAATATATATAAAGAAAACGACAAGTCTTTTTCCTCTCATTTTAAAAATTGGATATCATTTTACTTTATTTTTCTCTCTTTTTCTGTTTAGATTTATTCTAATATGTATAATATATATGTATTCTCCTACATGATCATATAATAAGAATAAAACATATATTATATATGTTATCTAAGAGAAACAACAAGTTTTTTTTTTCCTCTCATGTTAAAATATTAGATGTCTTTTTGCTTTATTTTTCTCCGTTGTTTTGTTTAGATTTATTTTAATATGCATAACATATGCTTTTTCTGATCACTACATGAGCTAGATAGGAGAATACCAATGTTAAATAATAATACTCGATATGGTTTGTGGCTTTTTCGTCAAAACAGACCAAAACAAAAAAAATATATCAAATTATTGGATGAAAAACAAACAATGACATATTGACATGCTACATGACTAAGGTAGTGTTTGGGATTGCTTGGAAAAAACTCAAAAATATTTTTGAAAACAATTACAAACACTACCTAAAATAAAAAACAAACTAACTTACAAAACTAAAATTGCAATTTTCCCACATGAAATACCACAATTGCCCAAACTTGATTCTTGAATATCTTCTTGATCGGGTGAAAGAATGCATACAGGATTGGTCACATTTGGTACTGCCAATGCCATAGAATCAGTAACCACGTCTTCTTCACAAAACTCACAAGTGATCATCATCATCATCCAAGCCTCGTGGAGAATCGATGATTAGAGTGAGGGGATGAACATTAATTTGGGAGTGACTGTTTTAGGCAGAAGAGCACAACGATTGTGTATGTTGAACTTACATAGACACAATTGTCATGAATCCAAATGTGTTTCCCCACACACCTCACACATCACATTAGATTCCTTGCAAATGGCCAGTTGGATGTTTTTGATCTGGATATCTAGAGGGTACAATATCAACAATCCATATGCATCGCAACAAAAGGCAATCTCCTCCGAGTTGTTAAAAATCAACGGATGCTCGTGAGAAAAATGCATAATTTTCTTCTCTGTTTCCTTCATATCTCTCTATGTATCCATGTATATACTGAGTGTTTTTTTGTTCAATGACGACATTTCACAGTTTGTTGAAACATAAATAGGCTTGGTTTAAGAGAATCACTTCTCAAAGTTTTATTCTTTAAGTGTGATTTGGGCAAATCAAATTCCTTTCACTTCTCCCTTTTACTTTTGACTGGAGAAATTTTTTATGCAATGTTAATTGCTTTTCTACCATTCATACCGTCTTTTATTTCCTTCTAACTTAATTAACTGTTTTGGCCTCCATAGACAGATGACATGTGTTTTTTGTTCAAATGCATCAACAACATAACTTCTTCTTTTTTTTTTTTCTTTCAAAAAAAAAAACATAACTTCCTTTTTTAAAAAATAAAAAATAAAAAAATACTAGCATAAGATTATTACCATATATCAATGGAATCAATTTTATTTTAGCTATGCATAGCTGGATCCATGAATTATTTTGGATCTGACATGTTAAAATCAATTTTAGATAATTGGATTTGCCTTAGCGTACTATCGTTATGCTAGCATGAACACGACCCCCTTTTTTCCCCTCAAATATTAATCATTTTTCAATTAATTATCTCTTCAAAGAACATTAAAATTGAGATTGAATACCAAGTTTGATTCTTTAACGCAGTGTTTCGTACAAAGGATTATGTAGGTTTGTGTGTGATTTTTTATTTAATACATTGTTTGGTATGATTTTTATTAAAACAAGCTAATCTAACCTAGAAAGAATAAAGTTGTTTTATAGTAGGTTAACTAAACCCTCCTCTCACCCTAGTATTATTTATCCTTGTTTTTATCTTACTCATAAATTCCATAATTACCCTTTCCCTCCAATCTAAAAATCACCAATCCAATAAAATATAAATGGTATTTTTGGCAAAGAAATTTAAACCATTATTTAATCTTATTCCTAAAAATCAAACCAAACACAATACTATTTTTAACACAAATTATCAATCCTTATTTATCATTTCTTTTATCATTCATTTAATAATCATTCAATAATCTTATCAATTGAACCAAATACTGTGTTATGATATGGGCAAAGTTTAAATATTTAGTTATATCTTTTCATTTTTTAATTCCTTCACTTAATTTTCTCTTTTAATTTTTGAATGGAGGAGTATCTAACATTTACTTTTGATTTGCATTGATCTTCATAATTAATGGCTTTTCTTATTTTGTATTTCTTTTCATTCCATCATTATTTTGATTATGATTAAAATACTGCAAATGCTTACTTTTTGTTCCAATGCACCGACCATGTAAGTTGTAACTACCCAATTTTTATTTTCGCCCTGAAGTTTTAATCATATTTTTATTTATTTCTTTAAAATGCCACTAAAATTGAGATTGATTTGAGATTAAATTCAGAGGGGCCATTAATTAATTTGATAGGGAAATTTGGAAAAAACTTTTTTCTCCACAAATAATTTAGTTTGTTAAAATAACATAATACGGAGGGTTGCAGTACATGTTTTTAGCAAATAGATGTTTTTTTTTTTACGGTGAATATTGGGGAAATATTAGAAATTTAAAGCCCAATTAGATATATAGCCCTGCCGCTGCTCAAATAATTGCTTAGTTTATATACTTTTTTATTTTTATTTTAAAATGTATAACCTTCTCATGGAAAAAAAAAAAAAAAAAGAAGAAGAAAAAAAGACATTATTTTACGCTTGCTGCAATGCTTAAATAATCACTTGTATGTACATACAACAATACATGTGTGTTAAGGCTATCTCCAACCCATTACGTTATCTTGGTATAACACGAATTTCAAGACAGTGTAATTTCTACATCAAATACAAAACTCATCTCCAACAGATTCACTCTAAACTCTACATTAAAAAGAATATTCTCGAAATATTCTCTATTATTTTATTCACAACAACTAATTTATTCCATCAAATATTTTTCAAAGACAATAATTTACTGTGTTTACTTAGTGTGATGAGATTACATATGAATAAATCATACTAGGACTATTAAAATGACTTTAAAGGATGTGAAATAAAAATGAATAAACAGTAACATGTTTACTTTGAGTTATTAATTTTGAAATTGAAATAATGATTGAGGGACGAATTAAAATTATTACCCTTCACCTATGATAAATAATTTTGAGTTTACTTTTGTATTCATAAAATTTGGATTGGATTATTATTGAATATTTTAAATTATTATTGGATTCACATATGAGACATTTTCATTTAACAAAATTATTGGGTATAAAAATATGTGTTTTTCATAGTTACATAATATTGATAAATTGAAGAAAAAAAATCTTCCTCTCATGAACGAGGAAAGTAAGATGATATATGATACATCAAATACAATTCAAAACATTTACCACATGCATCATAATACGATAAACTATGCTATGCAAAAAATAAAACTAATTTTCTAGCCATAAATACAGTAAGGTTGTAATTAATTTTGAAAGTTAAAATTGCATAGAAAATTAATTTAAGAATTAAAAACTTCTATAAGCATGAATATCTTCTAGATAAAAATAAACATAATATGTTATTGATATCCATAAACAAAATCCAAAGATAGAGTTATAAAGAAGCATGAAAATAAAAAATCAAGGGAGAGTAGATTAGGTTTTATGTGGATTTTTTTTCTACAAATATAGATCAGGATGAGTTATACCTTGAGAAATGAAGGATGAGATATCACGTGAGATGAGGGTTGAATGGCGGGCATTTAGATTTGTGAAAAATTAACTTTTTGTAAGTAAACAAGGGATAAGATTGGATTAATAAACTCATCCTAGGTTTATCAAGTCAAGTAAACGCAGTGTATTATTATTTTATTAATTAATATAATATTATAAAAAAATAATTAAGTGATGTAATTATATATAAACAATTTTTTAAAAAAAAATTATACATTTATTGAAAATATAATCTGATTATTGAAATTTTAAATCAAAATATCCTAAAATTAACATTTACAACAAATAGATTATAATTTAAAGATCTAAAAATTAAAAAAAAAAAAAAAAAGATAAGAAAACAACAACAGAATCTATTACAAAAGAAAATGAAAAAAAAAAAACCAACGCTATTGTCACAGTGTTGCATCAAGTTGCACCAAATTTGATGCAACACTGTAGCATTCCTCCAACATAGCGCTAAATATAGCTCTAGGTTGGAGGAATGAACCCAACATTGGTGGGTTCGGTTGGAGAAGCCCTTAGGAGATTACATACAAAAATCTATGTACGTATTTATATATATGTTTTGTGGCTATAATAATATATTGAATTCTATAATTTTAATTGATATTATCTTCACTAACTTTAGTTTTTGTTTCATTGCAAGAAAATTCCCTGGAAAAGAAGAAAAGAGTTAATGAGTTATATCATAACTTGTTAATTGATACCTGAAATTTTTTGATGTAATATTTCTTATTATATGCTTTTGCCCATGAACAATGTTTTGACAACTAGTGTGTGTTCTTGTGGGAAACAACCCTTTCTGACGTTGTATCATGCTTGTTACTTTAAAATCGTGCAGTCATACTATATCATTGGACATTGGACCAATATATGGTGTTCATAGTTTATTTATTTTTTAATCATAAAATTACGCTCTTTTATATTTTAAAATTTGAATAATCTTTATCTTCTTAATAAGTGAATTATGAGATTACAAGATAATATTTGTTTATGGCACTAAAAAATTTGATTCTTTGCTGATACGTTGAAAAATTATTTTAAATTTTCAAACATCCGTGCAGTTGAAAAAAAAAAAACTGATTTAACCATAGTAGATAGTGTTTGAAATTGCTTTTAGGAAGTATTTTTTAGTTTTTTTTCACATAATTGAGAGATTAGATAGTGTTTGAGATTGCTTTTAGGAAGAACTTTTGAGTTTTTCTTTCACAAAATTGAAAGATTGCTTCGAAGAAACATTTTTGAATTTTTCCTTCAAATTTGTACTTTTGAGTTTTTCCTTAAAAATATTTTGAAATTTTTTGGATTGCTTTTAAGAAGCATTTTTGAGTTTTTCCTTCACGCGATCTCAAACACTATCTTAGTTAACAACAAAGGACCTTTGTTGCCTTTGACTCATGTGGGATGAAACCTCTTCGTGGTCACCTTCTTCTTCTTCTTTTTTTTTTTTTTTAAATTTTAACAAGGGACCTTTGTTATTCCATAATGATACAGAGTCGGTATATGCTTTTTTTTTTTACGTCGGAACCCGCAGCCGCTACTTTTTCGGTGTGCTTTGGGTAAACTCCGGACTAACGCAATAGCCTGCAAACTATGCTAGTCAGGTAAACTACACTGAGCAAACCCTGTATGATAAGCTAGTCCAAGAAAGTGTTCGCAGAAAGAATCGAACTCCGGACTTTTGGCCAAGAGTTCACCTGCTCCACCAACTTGAACACTACAATGATGCTTCCTTGTGTTTAATACAACATGTTCAACTGATCATCTGAATTCCAAATAAAAATATGTGGCGCACAGTAGCACACCACATGATCAATTGAACATGTTATATCAAAACATTAGGAAGTTTAAATCCAAGTATAGCATAGATTCAACTGCTGATATGTTAACTAAAAAAATCGACAAGAGAATGTTATATACTATATTTGCTATATTTATATTCTTTGCTTATGACTATGTCTTAAACGTTATATTTTGCCAAAATTATTAGTTTATTTCTCCTGTAATAGAACGTGCTTCCACGTATTTATCTACATATCAACATACATGGCAGAGCCAAGATTTTGAAACGAATCGAGGGACTCAGAAAGCTTTTCGAGCCGAAAGACATATCGAAAAATATTTGATTTGAATTCGAAATATCAAATTCGAGCCGAACTCAAACTTGTTTGAAGTCGGATCGATAAATATTTAATCTGTATTCAACATTATCAAATTCGAGTGCAACTCAAACTTGTTTGCATTTTTTTCAGGCTGAAATTCAAAATTTGGTTATATCCGGCTCTATTCCCTTCGTTGGCACTCCTAATCCAAACCAATGTCACAAAGCACTTATACTATCGGACACCATTTACATATGGCGGACACCATTTACATATGGCGTTTGAGATTGCTTCATGAAAACGGTTTTTGAGTTTTTTTTTGGTCAAATTTTTGTTAAGAACAAACTCAAAAGTGCTTCCTATGAGCAATCACAGACACTACCATAATAACCTTGCCACTCCTATCAATATTTCCATCCATCGAATTTGGATTATAGAAGCCCATTATAATTTACCTATCGCGCTATATCTTAAGTTTTACAAAACTTTTGTGGACTTTCAACACTACTCGGCACGTTAAAGAAATTCTCGTACCAGTCCGGTGAATGATGGAGCCTCCTCCATCTTCGCTGCTGCCACTTACAAGCTTCAAATCGCAACTGGTTGGAATATGTCCATCGCCTAGCAGACCGTTTCTAACATTGATAGCCTAGAAAACATGAAAGACGTTACAGATGTAGAGATGCGATGATGTGCTTCATGTGATCATCTTACCTTGTCATATGGCTGCAGCTCACTATCTTCTATGCCATGCAAGTACTCTGGAAGGGACTAGAATATCAGTGGCAATCAAACCCAATGGAGCAAGTTCAGCTATGTAAAAATCTTAAACGAGTATCAACCTGAGTATGCCGCATCTTTAAATATCAGCAAGCTGCGCGGCATTAGCGCTACAGAAAACGGACGATGTTCACTCAATGACTCGCCACTATTCATCATACGCAAAGGTGCTGGTTCAGAAACCGCATCATTATAGCTGCCCGTCGTCCCTCCAGCATTTTTAAAACTTTGATGGGGAGTAAAGTTCATAATAACAGGTGATCCAAGAGACAAAATTGCCACCACGGGTACATAAGCAGGTCCATCCTGGTGTGGCTGTTTGGCAAAATCAAAATGTGATCAGATGCAATTAAAGTTATCAACTGGAAGATTACAAAAAGAAGTAAGAACATAAAAAAGTTCTATCCTTTTTCCTCTCTTGTAAAACTACAAAACAAAAACTGATGGTACAACAAAATAGGAAAGAAATATACCACCGTAGAACTGAAGAATGTATATTAAATTTCAAACAAAATACTGAATAAAATATGGTCGAACAATTAATCATGCAATTCCAGGACCAACCATTATTCCTTGATCAGGGAGGTATTCATTGATAAGCACATGATTGATTGCTGATGGAAACAGCTTTGATTCTGTATAGATCCTATGAGTAACTTGTTCTAGCCAAGGTGGCACTGCAACAAATAGAAAGATTCAATGCTGAGCTTCTGAATTCACAAACTTGTAGTCAAGTATCATTTGTCGACCGTTATGGAATAACATGTCAGTACATCATGGCACAATGCAGTGCACGTCGTCATGTGTTCATGTTACAAACAACAATGTCAATGGCATTCACCTACAGCTACTAAACATAAATACCATGCAACCACTGCATCAACTGCTGCATCATCTACCTAATTGGCTAGCAACATCGAGAAAAAACGCAGTTACTTGTCAAGTGTAAAATACGGTGGGAGTATTTTTTTTTCTATTGCAACGGAGGGACGGAGTTGCTTTAACTTGGTTAGGGATGGCAACGGGGCAGGTCTGACAAAACCTGAAACCCGCCCCGCCTCCCTTTTGACCCGCCCTGCCCCGCAAACCCGGCGGGTCCAATCCGGGTTAGACCCGTTGGACCAGCCAGAAATTAAATAAATTTAAAATTATTAAATTTAAAATTTTAAAAGTTTAAAAATTAATAAAAATAATTAAATTTAATTTCAAATATATATTGATAATATTTAAGACCAAAAAAAATATTCTCACAAGTTAAAATTTATCAATTTGTAATTAAGTAATAATTATTAGCCAAAAAACATTATAATGATACATTTTTATACTAAACCTATCATAATAAAATACATTCATTTCAATCCAATAACATTATACACTCAAATTATAGATAATATATTAATTATTTAGTATAAAAATATAATTATATATTATTAATATTATATATATATATATATATACTTTGGCTTGGCAGGGTGGGTTTGGTCAAACCCGGGACCTGCCCTGGATCTGCTTGTTGACCCGTTTAGGCGGGTCTAGACCCGCCCCACCGGGGCGGGTTTGATACGGGGTCGGGTTTAGACCTGACCCATCGCCATCCCTAAACTTGGTATATGAAATGAACTCAAACCAGCTATAATGAAAAATGAAATTTAATTAATTGAAACAGAAAAATGACATAAGAAAATGATCGATAAATTCTCCCTCCCAAGCAAATTCTAGCTAACTAACTCACAACATTCCTCCCTCCCTCCACACTCACTGCACTCACTTTTTAACTTCCCACCCCATGTACTCATAACTGTTTCTCCCCACTTCCTATGGGCCATAGGCCTACATTATTATCTTTGAAGATCTGGTCCATTGCTAACCTTGAGCCCACTGAAAAAACCCGTATCCCACCTCGGCCTCTCCCATAATGGGAGAGGCTTATGCCTATACACCAATAGAGTGTTGGGAAGTGTACTTTTTATTAACCTCCATTGTGACTCGAGAGGGGGTATCAGGAAGTGCGTCGCTTATAAAATCAGCACATAAGATCGGTCCTGCTGTGTAATCTTGGATATGTAATTTGAGATTTTTGTAAATCGTCCTTTTTGTGATCTCCTATGATTTGTAACCTAGAAAGAAATCGTCCTGGTGCGTAATCTGGACATGATCTAGTGATACTTTCCATGGTTTTTGGAAGAAGGAGAGATGTAAAAACTGTTTCCCTTCAAACTTCCATAAACAAATAATGGGTCGTTCAATTTACAACATTTTTATTACTGCTTTTAGAACTGTCTTACAAACAACATGCGCACTTTATAATCGGAATAAATCATACTATTTCCTTAAATATTTTGATAACTACTTAATACCTTTTATATCAAATTGATTTGAAGCTTAAAAACCTAGAATCAACTTGTGGTCTTAATCAAAGTTTGTCAAAACAGTCTATTCACCCCCTCTAGACTATGTTTCTTGTTCATTCGATTCTAACACCACTCAAATTAATAAAATGAAGTGTATATATGTCGGAAGCTAGAATGAACACTTGCACACTCAAACAATTAAACAAGGGGATTAAAAAGCAATGGAAGATAAAATGTAATTTTTATTACGTTTAACTTGACTTGTACCAGAAAATTTATGACAAGCTTCATTTTCCAAGAACTCTGATTGCAGCAAACCGTTATTTATACATTAGATTCAGCAAATGGTATTTCAAGATTATGACAAATTTGTGATTTAATTTTATTCTAATTTCATCCAAATGATTTCTTCCATCATTTGAAAGTCTCAGAGATTAACCAGGTGGTAATTATAACCAAAACTAGAAGACAAACAACACACGTTCTAGCCATTTGGGCATGGACATTTGTCTGTGCGCGTTCACCACATGGCCAAACCACGTAGCATTTCAAGCAGTTTCTACTTTTTTTACCCTCGTATCACCAGTATGAGGATAACTTGAAAAGGAAATCAAGATTGAGGGCCCTATGAAATTCTCTCAGACAATCAATTACTACTGAGTTTTTTCAAGATTCCTTTCCATCACTGTAGGAACAAGCAAATAGATATTGCTCGCCATTTCATCACAAAATTGAAAAGCAAATATTATCAACCTCATAAACACCTCAATGCATTCCTGAATAGCATATATCCCTACTAAAGCCATTCCCTAGAAATGTTTCGAAGTCTTCAACTCAACTCAAGTATAGAGCAGTGCTACTCAAGGCTTTAATTCTCACAATCGTAGTTTATGCTACAACATTTGGGATTTTAAGGTATCACTTAATGATTTCATTGGCAGGAATCTTGGAAGAATTTGGCTACTTTCCATTATCGAAAAAATTATTTTTGAATCTATTATTTCCCATCATAAGTTCTTTGTTTCTGTAATAAGGCAGTTGTAATAATTCATTCATTCATTTGTGAAATCAACGAAATGAGAGGAATCAGCAAATCTCATGACAAACCCACAAGCCAGAATCATAAAAGCACATGACTAAATTATTTCAGGACTTACAACCCTGCGCGAGAAGGCCCTTATCATGCACAATGCCTCCTGTCATCATCAACAAAATTCTGAAATCAGGTGACGACAGATTCTCAAACAAATAGCAGATAGTTCGAGCAATGTAGGACTAGGATTTTGATAAACCCACACATACCCCAATTTTGTAGTCTCCTGTTCTTCAAAGTTTTCCACTTTGAAATGGGGGCTTTATGAATCTGCAATACAAGGACAAAATTCACACCACAGAAATCAATGCAGCCTACTTCTCTATGCTTACATTATTCAAGAGCTGCTCTTCTTCTGCTGCGGTGACATAGTCGGGAAGGTAAAACACGGTCGGCACGGAACCGACAACAAATTCTTCAACGTCCATCGATTTCGCTTTGGAATTGAAAGTATAAATCAAACTCGAGAGTCGAGACTCGGCTACATAAAATTGACTCCCGAACGAGGGAAGAACAGGGGATATAGACTTATTGTTTTTAATTAACAGACAGATATTTCAAAAAGATTATATTGGTCATCGTTTGAAATATTAGATAGACTCTATAATCTATATATGTATTTTCCTCGCTCATATATTTCATGTGTGACATATTTTGTTTTTAAATTATTTGATTTAACAATGATATTTTACAAAATAAGGGCAATTTGCTCAAAAATCCCCAAATGCAAATATGTTTTGCTTTGGGGTCCTTAGTAATAAAATGTGGTACAAAACAATACAAGATGTGGTACAAATTAACAAAAATTGTGGTACAAAAAAGTGGCTAGGGAGTGCAGAGCAAAACATGTTTGCATTGGGGATTTTTGAGCAATTTGCACACAAAATAATACCTTATCTGAAAGAAATTTCACGAATAAACGATAGAATAAGACAAATTTCTTCATTGTTTATTTGAAAATTTATAGCAACATATTATATATTGCATGGAACAAAAGGCACACAGTGTGTTTGGATGCTTAAAAATGGAATTTGAAATTGAATTTGGATTTGAAATTGGATTTGGATTTTAAATACATGGAATTGGAATTCCATTTTAGTGTTTGACAAAAAGTTAAAATATATTTTAAAATTTGATAGTATAAATTTGGGAAAATTTGTGATAAATCCCCAAAAAAAAACATGAATTCTTCCTCAGTCCCCGTTTCAGGAATTATTTGTTCTAAATTCCTGACATAAGTCTGATGTTTGTTACAACTCCCTATTTCGGTCAGTTTACCAAAATGCCCCTAAAATCATTTAAACACCCAACACTACCCCTCACTTTAATTTTCAAAAAAAAAAACAAAAAACAGGGACGATCGGTAGTTTCTCTCCCTCTCCCAACTGATTCTTCTTGCAGGAAAGCAGTGATCTTTTGCGACAAGGTTTTGAGCTCAGAAAATGGCACCGTTGACGAGACGAAGCAGACACTCAAAATATAAGTCAGTTGAAGGAGCTTGTGAAGTGAGGAAGGAGAAGAAATCGAGCACTGTGAAGAAGTCGAAGAAATCAAAAATAGGTGAACCCTATTTTTAATTTTTTAAATCGGCCGCTATATATGATTTATCTCGAGTAATTGAGAAAATTGTTCGTTTAGAGGAATTATTTTGCTCCTCATTGTATGAATCTTTAATATTTATGTGTTTTCATTATTTTTAGGGTTTTGTGGCTCAAATGTGTTGCTACCGTTCTTGTTTGCATATATTTGTCGAAGCATTCACATCATTATTCCTAATTTTCGTATTTAATTTTGACAGTTCCTCGGTTTAAATTATTTATCCCCAATTTTTAGGTTTTTGTTCTTGAAATTGTTTTTGAAGTATATCTTGGTAAATGAATGTTATATTGTTATGTTGTTATGATGTTTTTGATTTATTGAATATATATTCAATAATGTTATATTGTTGAGGACAATCGAAAAATTTCGGTACAGAATTCCCAATTGTTCCCAAATTTGAAGTTTTTATTCTTTTCCATGCAATATTCCATTTTGTTATTTTTATAATGAATAAATTTTGTAATGATTTTGAAATATTAGAAATGGCTGATGAAGAGGAAAATGTGATGATTTTGAGTCGATCAAAAGTGACAAGGTTATATTTACTCGATGTTCCCCTGCCTATTGTAAAAAAAATTATGGAGGAGTTGAAGCTGGTCATAGGGAATGAACAAATGAGCAGAATAAAAGAAACTCCAGTGGGTAAATGGATAAACATGCCTATTCTACCTGTGAGTAGTGACAGGGTAGACTATCTGTTTAAAAGATTTTATAGTCCTTCATGCTCGTTCGTTGTTGGTAGTGATATTTTCATTCCTTTCACTTCAAGAGACTTCTCCATCGTGCTTGGTTTGCATCAGAGAGGTCAACAAGTTGACTTGGACCTCAAGCTTGAATCAAGCTTTCTGTCTCGACACTTCGGACGAAAAATAAGCAACACTCACAGGATTGTTATAAAAAAGAAGCTTGTTTCACTTGCGAGTAGTACTGTCGAAGCTGACATTGATGATTTTGTTCAAATTTTCATTTTGTTCATATTTAATTCTGTAATATTCTCGACTGGTAATTACATGACTCCTGCTTTTATCTTTCCTTATATTGATGAACTGAGCACTTTTTTTGAGTTTGGTTGGGGAGATGCTGTGTTTCGGTTTTTATACCGAGAATTAGACAATCAAGCGAGTAAACTGTATTTGGATGGTTGCACTGTTGGATTGATGGTGAGTATATAATTAACTCAGTTATTGTGCTATTAATTTGTTGAATTTGTTTACTTATATGATTTTTTGCTTAGGCTTGATTCTATGAGAGAGAGTCGTCATTAGCCGTACCACGTGGTGTTCATATCTGCCCCCGCCTGTTTCATTTCGAAAGAAGCAAGATCCAGTTGGATGCTGTGAAAGCTGAAGTGATTTTTGATGCCATATCGTCAACCAAGGTATCTTCTTATTTACTAATCATATTTCGAATGCTGGAGCTTTGCATTATATATATTTGTTTTTGGATCAGGTTTTCTCAATACATCCCTTTCCTGAGGAGGAAATGTTGTTGGAGAACAAGGTAATTTGAGTAGCATCTTTTATTTCACGTTTTAGAAAAAAGAAATATTCTTCATTAAATTCTTTATTGTTGTAGTTGTTGTTGCCGGTTTCGAAGGAACAAGGAGGCAAGAGAGATAATTGTGAACTAGAAGAAACTGTGAATAAAAAAATGGCTGAGATTAAAATGTTGAAAAGAATTTGTGCGCAGTTGAAACGTGAGAGAGTTGGAGCTAAAAGGAAGCTGGTTGATTTGAAAAAAAATCTGGTTTTGGAGAAAGAAGTTGCTCGAAATCGCAAAGGCAAGGATATTTTAGTTGATAATTGTCTGAGTGTTGATGATGTTGCTGATGGAATCAATGAAACCAATAAGGAAGAGGAGTTGAGTGTGAGTCATGACCAAGGTTGTAAGTTATATGATTTTTTTGATGTGCCTGTCAAAAATTGTGTTGATTACTGGGTGAATGGAAAAAGTGTTGTTGGTGAATTGGATAAGACCAATGTTCCAGATATTGGTGAATTGAAGATAGGTGAAGATGCATGTGATGATGGATTGGATATTGAAAATGAAAAAAGTGTTGTTGGTGCTAAGCCTGAGGGTGAAAAAAATGCAGAAAGTGGTCACATGGGAACGAAAAGTACCGAAGCCGATGGACAGAATTCTTGTACTGAGGATCTTAATGAGATTGATCAATTGTTGGATAATCTTGTATAAAAAGTCGTTAAGGAAAATAATGTTTCTGAGGTTGATATTTCAACACATGCATTAACCAATGTGTTTGAAAGGAATACTGGTGACTATACCTCTGAAAAAAGTGGTGGGATCGACGAGAGTGATGATAATTCGAAGAAGGTTGCGAAAAACACTAATTTCCAATCTTACATCATCGATAATGTTCGAACGAGGGGTGATCGAGTAAAGAAAAGAAAATCATCAATGTTTGTGACTCCACCTAGTACCACACCCAAGAGGAAGGGCAGGAAAAAGGTTTGACTTTGCTCGAACCCAACTTTAACCTTGGTTATTTTATTTTGAGGTCCTATATTTTACTTTGTGTTACTGATGTTGACCATGTTTGTGTATTCTGCCGTAGGGAGGAAAAATAATTGATGTTGAGCTTGAAGAAAATAATGATTTGAGTAACCAGTGGACTAGTCAATATCAAGGTAGAACAGATTTCTGTGGACATGAAGAAGCTTCTTGAATTACAGCACAAGATGACATGTCCTTGTGAACATGCTCCAAGATTGTACAATAAGATGCATGACACAATTGAAGAGGATATTTCAATCTCTAGAGAATGGTGGAACCATCACCCAAGTGTTTGTCTTGTAATGTCTTATGCCCCACTTTGTCTAAGGTGTAGGAGGAAGACATTGATGATGATCCAAGGAGGGCACCATTTGTGGATGTCCACTAACAACCAATGTATACTATAGTGGTATATTTACCAAATTCCAAACCCGCAAGATGTTTCATATGATTTTATCTCGTCTAATTCAGCAATTTGAGGACTGTCATTTACTCTAATTCCACTCAAATTTAAGAACAAGTGACCGAGAGATCGAGCACAACTAGTAAAGAACGATGGGATAAATGTCATTCAACCGAGAACAATGTGTTCCGATTGTAGGACAAACATTGTGGGACATGAAGATCACACTCCCCTAGTGAAAGTGGCTTTGGATCAAAATTTCAGTTATGTAGAACAATCCTTTAATAATTTGGAACAATCTTCTTGAATTACGACACAAGATGACATGTCCTTGTGAACATGCTCCAAGATTGTACAATACGATGCATGACACAATTGAAGAGGATATTTCAATCTCTAGAGAATTGTGGAACCATCACCCAAGTGTTTGTCTTGTAATGTCTTGTGCCCCACTTTGTCTAAGGTGTAGGAGGAAGACATTGATGACCCAAGGAGGGCACCATTTGTGGATGTCCACTAACAACCAATGTATACTATAGTGGTATATTTATCAAATTCCAAACCCGCGAGATGTTTCATATGATTTTATCTCGTCTAATTCAGCAATTTGAGGACTGTCATTTACTCTAATTTCACTCAAATTTAAGAACATGTGACCGAGAGATCGAGCACAACTAGTAAAGAACGATGGGATAAATGTCATTCAATCGAGAACAATGTGTTCCGATTGTAGGACAAACATTGTGGGAATGCACCAAGATGCTTCATATGATTGTTTCTCGTCTACGATAACAATTTAAGGACTATAATTTACTTTAATTTCACTCAAATTTAGGAACAAATGACCGCGAGATCGATCACAACTAGCACGAGTGGATGGTATAAAGGTCATTTAATCGAGAACATGCAATATGTTCCTATTGTAGGATACACATTGTGGGCCACGAGCAGCACACTACTTTAGTGGATATTGACCAATTAAAGACTTTGACCACCATCTACCCCTCATTATTAAGCTTTTTCGGTACACATCATCTCTTCCATTCGCTTCTTGGTTTCAGATTAGTTAGGGTTTTGCTTTTCAAAATAAAATTTCAGTTTTCAAGATCGAGCACAATGAAAATGAAGATTGCACCACAATGTCTATGTGGTTTTGGAGAAATGATATTACGAAGAGCCGGACCACGTTCGACCCGCCCAGGAGAGTTGTATTACCTCTGTCCTCATGAGCTGCAACATCAAAATCGCTTTTTTCTGGTACGATGATTATCATGGTGAATCTCTTCAGAAATCGTCAAAGTTGAAACCAAACACTAGTAAGAAATGTAAAGAGAGTTACGTGTATTCAATGCCTCAATAATCTGCATCCTCCTCCATCCATGATTCAATGGAACAGTTGAATTACAAGTATAATGACTATTCGTCCTCTGAGGCGCTACACACCCAGCCTACTAGTGCACCAGTGCACGACCATGTTATAGAAATATGTTGTTGTTTTGGCTGCACATGTTTCGTTCTTGTGCTAATATTACTTGTAGCGATGTTTATTGTAATAATCAGACATTAAGTTCCAAATTTTTGCAGCTTTATTCCATATTAAATACAAGTTATATGAAATACATATCAGTTAGCCCCTGTCTTTTGAAAATTTAAAGCAACGACTTATTTGATTAGTCAACTGAGAAGAAATCGTTAACTGAAACAGTAATGACAAAGATCATTTCTCAAATTCAAACATTACATATTTTTTTACCATAAACAAAGTTGGTTTCAGAAGAACTTAAGACAACACAATACACATAACTACACTATGACCCCAGCTCAAGTTAAAATGTGACAGCAGATGGTTTCACAAAAGCCTCAAACCAAGCGCAATCCAGCAATGCTTCCACTTGAACATGTGTGCCTTTTCAAGAGAAATTTCATGCTCGAACCACCTTCCAGTAATCGCTTTTTCCTGCATATTTTTTTAACAGTCAAGATTAATTTCTGAATAATTTCTGTTAAAAAAGTTATGCAAATAAAAAATAATTGAAACATCATATTTTTAACCAATTACAGCTAATCTATAGGTTCCTTGCAACTGCGTCTATTGTGTCCTCTTGCATGACAACGACCACATGTTGAGACACGTGTATTAACTTGCGATGATATTATCTTCGTCCTTCTACGACCGGGCTGACTACGCACAGAAGGAGCTTAGATTATATCGGATTCAGCAACACATGACTCACTGATGTCAAATGTTGGGATAGGATTAATATGTCCTTTGTACGCAGCGCGATACGCTTTGATCTTGAAATACTTTTCACAAAAATCATACACAGACATAGATTTAGCCTCAATGGCAGAGCAAGCATGCTTGCACGAAATCTTATTGATCTGCCAACATGAACAAGTCATATCCACTAATTCCATGGCAAATGAATTTTCACCATCAACAACCTCAAACTTCCAATCACACGAACGCTGAACTCTTAATGTTCGGGATTCCATATATGCGCTTACAACAGACTTATCTTTTCTTGGACTTAATTCCTTGGTCATGAGTAAAGTTGATTCACGTCGTCGGTGCATGCATGAAAACAAATGAACAGCCGTCTGAATTTTTTATTCAAATGTTCAATCTCACACTCTACAACACTACCAGGATTAGTATTTTTAACAGCGGCACAATACCATCTTAATCTATCATAGCATCCTTCATCTGTTCCATGAATATCATGCATCGCCAACTCTTTACCCTTTCACACTTTGCGATATTCTAACTCTATCCCAAAATCTCTTTGCAAGTCCATCTGCATTGTACACGGACGATAAGAGGGCTTTCCTCTCAATTTTCCTTTCACAACATTCGCTATCCAATGAGCATCGGCTCTAGGATGCCCTCGGCTACGTAGATTATTCTCACTACAATTATGTTGCAGTTTACATTTTCTGATGGCAAAAAGATTGTCTCTTTTATGTTTCGAAGCATAAATTCTCCAATCGCAGCACTTTTTACTACAAATCACAATAACCTTCTCGCTGTCATTTTTTACATACATAAATGAACATCTTGTGGCAACAGAAATTTTTTTCAAATAATTCCTAAATTCACCAGCACCCTTGAATGTTTGTCCTACACCACGAATACAATTAATCCAGGGATCTATAGTATTGGCGCAAGGAGGTTGTTCAACCTTGTTGTCACTCTTCGACTGCGTGTCTTTCTCATCAACCCTTACCAGTTTAATATACAATTAATAAGATAAAAAAAGAACAATAACCACAAAAATAAATTTTAAATTTTTAAAAATTAATCTTGGTTTAAAACAGCTAATTGATAATTTATACAAAGCAATCTACAATATTTTACCTTTAATCTTTTTATTAAACATGTTACTAAACAAATAAAAATAGGAGAATGAAAATACGAGAAATAATAGTAAATGTATTTTACCTCCCATCATTCAAGTTGTTGAAGTGTTCATTTTTATTCTCTGCCCTCAATTAAATCATCGTAAGCTTTACACACATATGAAGATGAATCATATTAAGGACATCATCATCATCATTCAAAGACACAAGCATCTTATGCAATGGAGCTACATATTGAAGAATAATGGATTTCGGAGATATTTCTGCACATTTTTTGCTCAAACTTGCAAAAACATCCATCAAACTACAACCACTGAAGATTGAGACGACAAACAACTGCTTGAATTTACAGCAACCCAAAAACGAAAGATTGCAAGGACCACTTTCAGATTTCATTCTCAAACTACAAAAGGAGAATGTTTTTCAATACAATAAATCGAAGCATAATACATTCTTTCTTAATATATTACACACAAACAATACAAAATAACAAATTTAGAATACTAGATTTTAATTCTAATAATTTCAAACACAGTAATAATACAGCACTAAAACCCCCAAATTAAAAATTAAAGCATTATAATCGATAACAATACGAAATATCAGCTAATCTATCACAAATTCTCATCAAATGAACTGCATTCCCAGCAACGGACGAAAAAATTGATATGCATACGCTAATCTGTAAAACTAACCCAATGAACGAAAACTCAACACCACCTCTATAATCATAAAATATCTTAAATAATTCCATCAATTCAACATTTTAAATTTGTAAGACATACATCAAGCTATGACAAAAATTTATTCGCCCAGAATTTAAAAGATTTAAAAACTTAAATCTAACCTGCAAATCTGTGAAAATTTCACTTTGAGCACAAAGATAGACAATTCGCTCCAACCCACGTCAATGCAGATCTTCAACATTGCCAGAGTAAACACAGATCTGCGACATTTTTTTGAAGGATTAAACTATTAAGATTGACGGAGAAAGGCTCGAGAGAGGAGAATCAAGAAGGATCGAGGGAAAGCAACGATTTCTCAGCAGAATAAATTTTTCTTTTTTAAAAAAACAATATCAGGGTATTTTGATAAATTGGCCAAAATAGGGAGTTGAAACAAAGAGCAAGCTTTTGTCAGGGATTGTGAACAAAATATTTCTGAAACAGGGACTGAGAAAGTATGTAAGTTTGCTATTAGGGATTTATCACAAATTTCCCGTATAAATTTTATATAAATGATATTTTGTAAAAAAAAATTTGAAGAAAACTTAAAATTTATAACTAACTTATATAAATTTATTATTAAAAATAATTTAATTATTTTTATAAACTCAAATCCCATGAAATCTCATGAAATTCGACCAGTTTTATAAATATTTCACTTAGTTAAATGAAATCCCATGAAATCTCATCAAATATCAATCTCGTTTTGAAATCCCGTTTTTCCAAACACTAAAACGGTATTTTCAATTCCAAATCCCACCAAATCCCATGTAAATCCGTGATTCCAAACACAGTGATCCGACGTCCGCGGCGGCCTACTCTAGACGGCTTTCACTCATCTCTATTTTTTGTGGTAGCTCTTTCCTAGGTCGCCCCCTTCCGCACGGTGGCCCACTCTAGACGGCTTTCACTCACCTTTCTTTTTGGTGGTAGTCTTTTCCTAGGTCGCCCCTTCCGCTACGCCGACTCTCAACGAGAGCATCAAATGTTAGGTTATAAACCCATGAAGTGTCCATCCCAAAAAGATTGCCTCAAGGATTTATAACTAACTCTTTATTAATTTAGTATTTGAATGTAGGATATTGTAACATTTTAAAGTCAAACCAAAGTAATGAATGAGTATGAGAATTCGAAAATATATGTATACAAATTCAAATCTTATAACATGATGAAGGAAAAATAAAGGTCGTATTTACATTTTTCAGAAAACCCAAAAACCCAACATCTATAATAGAAGATATCAGGTTGAACTTATTTAATAATTAAAGCTTGTGTAATCTAACACAAAATAGTCTCACAGAAAATTAAAATATCTTCCGTGAGTGCTGTGCTAATACCATTCTTACTGAATGATGGACTTGACATAACATTTCCATGAGAAAATATTTTTACTCGGTTACAATAGTTGATACCAAATTCTTCGACATTAGATCAATTGTGTGAAGTTCAAAAAATATTGATAGACATTTAGTCTGGCCAACACTTAACTCAACAATCTTGAGTTAATCATTTAATCATTCAAGCAATACTCGCTTCTTGTTTTCCAAACTTACCGAAAGATGTTGAGTCTGTTCCTATCATAATATCATCTATTCACCATTTCAGAGAAGATGCAGAAAATCACCAATAGGAAATTCGAATCAGAGAAACAATCATTCGAGTCCAATTATTTTGTTTAGCATAAAGTGCAAAGATTCCAAATCGAAAAGCCAACAAAGTATGCCTATTCATGGCCTCCAGAAAATGGAATATATACGAATTTGAAAATTCAATCCAAATATTAACGACCACCAACAAAAATCAGAGAGATTGAGAGGAAGATTTTCGAGTCCTAACCTTGTGTCATAGATTCGGAATCGAGAATGGAGTAAATTTGTAAAATAAATAGTTGTTTGAGTAGAAATTAAGCGAGCATAAACGTTTACTAGCGTATTTGCACATCCATTGTGTGTGACGAAAAATTTGATTTTTTTTTATTAAAATTAATTTTGAAAAAATCTAATAAATTTATGGGAACAAAAAATGAATATTTTTTGGTTTAAATATTAGTCATAAGTCTATGAGGAGTAATTAAAAGATCATTAATTATATATTTATATTAGTTATTTCCCACCATTATTTTTTAAATAATTTGAAATTCAAATTGAGGTCATACGAAGATATCAAGTTAGTTTCTCTAAGGCTCTCTTACTTAATAAATAGGTATAGACGAGAATCTGGCAAATTAGGAGAAAAAAAACATGAAGCGGTTTCTCTTAGACGTGGAATATGAAGTGGGAGGATAAAATATTAGTTTCATTTTAAAAGCGAATATTTAAAGATATCAGGTAAACTGAAATTTTTTCAAAAAAAAATAGAAAGAAAAAAAAATCTTTACAGTAAAAATAAAGAAATCGATTTCAATAAAAGAAGAAACTGAAAATATCTATAGCCCTTATAAAATAAAAATCGAAAAGCTTAATTGAAAAAATTGATAATTTTTCGAAGTTGGATAATAATAACACGACAAAAATGCCTAAATAAATCAATAAATAATTTATTTACACTCAAATAGGAATGATGCTTCATTACGAATAAAGAAATATAACATGAAAGAAAGCAGACAAAAAAACAGAACAAAAAAAGAAAAAAAATATAAACTGTGTAAAAGAAAGATGTTTGGAAAAAAATAACTTGCAACAGCTATACGATGAGCAATGAATTGTAAATATTAGCAAGGAAATATAAAGTTATTACCGAGAAGACAAAAAAGTTGGTTTCTACCACCCCCAAACCCATTAATAAATAAAAATTTGATCCATATATGTAATTCTTATAATTTGTAATAAGAAAAATGTAAATTAAAACCTGCTTTGAACGAAAATCCAATAATGTATCCATGCCTATACAGAATTTGATGACCGGGGCAAATACTCAATTAAATAAAAATGGAAGCGTGATAAAAGGAAGGGGAACCAAATGACGATGAATAGGGTGAAATTGGGGAAACAGACCGAAAAAGCAGTGCGATCAATGAAAACGAGAATTGAGAAAAGTGATGTAGCACGATGAAGAGAGGTATGGAAATTACCGGTAAACTCCTCCAAAATAAATCGGTTTGAAAATACGAATATAGACAAATTTGAAATAAAATGTTGGGGTGTCATTGACTTACCAAGGCAGTTACTATGAATGTCTCACACTTAATAAATAGTAATAGTAATTGTAATAGATAATAGATATTATTTCTTTAAAATATGAAATGCTTATAATATACATTGCTTGCAACCCTCAATAGGAAAATGCATTTAGTGAATGAAATAAGTCAAAATAGAATCAGAGAAGTGACCGGTAAAATCGGTATGAATAAAAATCAACTGGCAAGCATACCAGGTCAAATTATAATATAGTGGACAAAGGTCCAGATGTCGAACCCATAGGGACTGTATATATATGAATACCAAAATATATTTATTTCTATTTAATCTAAACTAATCAAAAAGAAGGATTTCAGATTTTAAACTAATAATTAAAATTATAATTAAAATCAAATTAATTAAAACGCAGCTGGAAAATTTGGATTAATTCAAATATGGGAAAAGTTCGATCAAGGACTCACGTAAGTACTAGACAATTCATGTAACAAGCAGTCGATCTAAGACACCAGACTTAATCTTAATTCACGGGAATTTTCCTAATTTGTTCGAAGAACTATTTCTAGAACAATCAAACCTATACAAATATTGATGAACTAATCTTTCGTAATTCTAATCAAATTTGAATGCATGAATAACTGTGAAAATTCAGTAAACACCTAAACCGCATAATGAAACCGAATTCTATTTCTAGTCAGTTTTACACTATGTTGATTATTGAAGCGATCAAAATCGAAACTTCCTCTGTCGAATTGAAATCAATTAACATGCAAGCAAATAACTGGCCAGGAAATTCACAAGACAACTATGAATTCAATAAACAATAAAATTAAATCAAATCTGAAAATCTCAAATAAACAAACGAGTTTTATACATAAATTGTCTGGCCCAATCACGTGGCCTTGATCGAAAGAGAAAACTACTCAATAAATAAATTCATGATCAAACAAGGTTTTAATCATGAATTGAAAATAAAATAAAAGAAAAGAATAAGAAATCTCCCAAGCAGTAGCCGCCCACGTTTGTGCGTCAAAATCTGGTGCTGGAACTCTGGAACCCTTATAAAATAATAAAAACTCCTATTTATAGTGTTTGGATTCCTTAAAAATTAAATTCCTGACGCAACAATAATTATCGGAAATTTCAATCTTCGTGACACGCTCGTGCTCCTGGGATCATCACGGATTCCCCTACTCAATTCTCCGTAAAATTGTGTGGCGCTCGCGCGAGCTATTACCCTCCCTCACGCGCGCTATTTATTTGCTGAAACTTGCGCGATAGCGCTCATACATGCGCGGCTAATCTTCCCTTGTTGCGCGATAGCGCTTCCTTGAACGCCAAACTCAAATGCTGCTCTGTTCTTTACTCCATATTGCTTCTTAGCGCTAACCACAAGCGCGTTTGCACTCTTTCTAGCGCCAAACTCAAGTTCTATCGCGCAACAACACTCACCATCAACGCAACTTTCAACCTGCTCCGAGCGACAAATTTGAAAAATTCATATCTTGAGTTTTAGCCATCGGATTGACCTGAAATTTGGACAGCAGCTTCAAAACATCTTGAACTTCATGCTAAACAATGGAGATCGGATTTGGATTTCTCTAAAGTTAAATATGATTTTTCTAACAAAGCTGCTCCGTAATTCACTCGTCAAAAGTTCATTTTCCAACAAAATTAACCCGAGGAGTGAAATATACGCAAATGCAATAAAACACATAATAACACACCAAATAATACGAATGCACACAGAATTAACATAAAAAATATCACAAACTAATGCATACAAAATGCACTTATCAACACCCCCATACTTAAACCTTGCTCGCCCTCGAGCAAGACATGCAAAAACATAATGCAACAAAAACATGAGTAAGGACGATTCATAAATGTGCACAGCCTTCGAGAAGTTCAATCACAAAAACAAAAGCACACACATGCTCTAAACTTTTCATAATACACTTTCGATTTAACGTGAACGTGTGTGTATGAAAATTTCATTCCAGTTTCATACAACTTAGACCGAATTCATTTCAAAACTGCTTAGCGACCTTTGACAAGTCAGTGCAAGTTTCACTTTTCAAGTGTCCATTCCTTCCAACGACCTCTAGACAAACCCACCTCCCTTGAGAATAATTACGCACCTCCGGATTTTGCACCCGGTATTGCTTTAGACCCAATAATTACCCGCTGAATTAGCTATAACTGGCTAGGATACGAAAAATCATTCTATTTTTTCTTTCTAATCCCTTCGTCTATAGCCCGGATGGAGCATCAATCCCATTTAATCCGCATACTTAGCCTTAAATTTAATCTTTTACATGATTTTAATCCTTTCAAGGCCCGGATGGAATTGTATAAAAAATTTTTTTCTCTAGGTGCGCCCAAGATCATAAGTGTAAACTAGAGCCTCATCAAAATTCATAGAACACAATCAAGATCCACAAACCACCTATTGTCGTGCAATGGTCAAACAGACAGAAACTTCATCAAATCTTTCGCTACAATTCACTGGTCTAACACAAGTGCTTAAAAATATTCACGGTTCAATCTACAGTTTCTCATGTCCAGTCAAGAGCAAAATTTTTCAAAAATCCAATTTTTTTTTTTTCAAATAAACTTCATTATCATTGGCTATTATGACTCATCCAACTCATGCAAGACAACACAAACGAACAAAAACAAACAATATGAAAACAAACACGAAACATGACAGATGCAACATAAACACATAGATAATGCAATACTAGTCTATCCCCCCACCCTACTTATCCAAAGCATTGCCCTCAATGCTTCAGAACAATGAACAGAATGCATACAAACACACAAATGCAAAGAGTAACAAAAACATAATGAAAACAATAATAACACTCCCCTGGTTTTTGATTCATCATTTTCCTTCTTCTTCGGCAGTATCTGTTGGGATGACAATAGCAGTCTAGATATATCGGCGAGCACGACCAACTGGCATGGGAAAAAAACAAAACTCCATAAAAAAAAAAAACCAAAAACAAAATAAAAAGCAAAAACAAAAACACTGGGTTGCCTCCCAGTCAGCGCTAAAATTATAGCCTATAGCCCGACTATACTCCTCTCTTGAGTGGCGAAATTAAAGGTGGTTTATCCACCGTGTGTGAAAAACTCAGGTCAGTCCTGCACTTGCATGCTACACCATTAAAGACATTGTGCATTGGACCAATTCCTGCAGACAACTGCACCTGCTGACATGCATCATCAACAACATCATTCACATCAATCAAACGAATAGCAGAACAAGATTTTAAAATTGGGCTCTCAGTAGCCGACTTAAGCATGGTAAAAACTACTTGTTCATCATTCAACCTCAGTACCAAATCCCCTCTCTCAACATCAATTAACGCCCTGCTAGCAGCAAGAAAAGGGCGTCCTAAAATCAACGGAACCTCTAACTCCTCCTCCATGTCAAGAATAACAAAATCTACAGGATAAATTAAATTTTCTATCTTGACTAGGACATTCTCTACGATCCCTCTCGGATATTTAATAGAATCATCAGCAAATTTGAGAGAGATAGCAGCAGGTTCAATATTTTCTACACCTAATTTTTGAGCAATAGAATATGGCATTAAATTTATGCTCGACCCTAGATCACACAAAACATTTTCAAAAGATAGACTTCCAATTTTACAGGGTATAGAAAAACTCCCTGGATCTTGCACTTTTGTTGGAAGCTTCTTGTTCAACACCGCCGAGCACTCCTCCTTCATCGTGACTTGCGTAAGATCATTCAGCTTCTTTTTATTTTTCAGCAAGTCCTTCAGAAACTTTGCATATCTTGGCATCTGAGCTAATGCATCTGCAAAAGGAATGTTAATATGCAGTTTCTTGAAAATTTCAAGAAAATTTTTAAATTGAGATTCAAACAACAGTTGCTTAGATCTATGGGGGAAAGGTAAAGTAGATATATCAACATTATCATTAATTTCAAATTTTGAAGTCTTACCTTTCTTACCTGTATTGGAGGAATTTTCAGCACGCACCTCCTCCTTCTTCTTTGAAGTTTGCCCCTTCCATGACATTCTCTTCTTTCGATTGCTTCTCAAACTGTTCAGATTGTGATCTCGTCACTATCATAATTTCATTCATGCCCTTGGGATTCGATTCAGTGTTGCTCGGCAAAACTCCAACAAGACGTGTGGACAGTTGGGTTGCAATCTGGCCCATCTGAATTTCCAGCTTCTGCAGCATGCTCTCCTGATTCTGCAAGCGAGCCTCAGTACTCGCCACGTACTTCATCATGATCTCCTCAAATCTCGGCTTCTTCTCCTCTTGCTTAGGCTGCCAATTCCGATTATAGTTGTTGTTGTAGGAGTTGTATGACTGCCTTTCTTGATTGCCCATAAAATTCATAGCCTCAACTTCAAAAAACTGTTGGTATTGTTGCATATTCCCTTGTACTTGATTGACCGGCGCTATTTTCATGAGTGACACTTGGTGTGTCAGCGCGTCAATTTTCGCATTCAGGGCCATTAGAGCATCGACCTCTAGAACTCCGGCCTTCTTTTCCTTCTTCACATCCGGCCACCCAATGTTACTCTCTGCCATGTTGCCAATAATCTCCCAGGCTTCAGCTGGAGTCTTCCTGAACAAACATCCATTAGCCGCAGCATCCAGCATAGATCGAACCGATTGATCGGCTCCATTGTAGAACGTCTGAGTCTGCTGGCTTTGAGATAAATTATGCTGAGGACACATTCTCAACATCTTTTTAAATCTGGTCCACGCCGCATGTAGAGATTCTCCCTCCTTTTGCTTGAAAGATATAATATCTGAGAACAACTTCGCCATCTTCGTAGGAGGGAAATACTTGTTCAGAAAAGTCTGAACAAGTTGGTTCTATGTAGTGATGGAACCCACAGGCAGATCATCTAACCACTCCGTAGCTTCCCCTTGTAGAGAAAATGGGAATAACCGCAGTCGCACTGCATCAGATGTTACTCCATTAACTTTGAATGTCTCGTAGATCGACAGAAAACGCTCCAGATGAGCGTAGGGGTCTTCCACAGATGTGCCCCCAAATCTAGCTTGCAATTGGATCAGCTGAATAGTAGAGGATTTCAGCTCAAAATTGTTCGCCTCAACAGCGGGGCGAACTATGCTAGATCCATAGCCTTCAGTTGGCGGCCTAATAATATCCCAAACAGTACGGTTGTCCGCCATCTCTACTAGCACCTGCACCTGAAAGATACAAAGAAAAGAGAGGAATTCAGAATCTTAATAAAATAAAAAAAAACGGTCTAATCTCAAGCGAAATAAAAATTCTGATATCAACACAGTCCCCGGCAACTGGGCCAAAAACTTGACCGGTAAAATCGGTATGATCAAAAATCAACTGGCAAGCGCATCAGGTCAAATTATAATATAGTGGACAAAGGTCCAGATGTCGAACCCAAAGGGACTGTATATATATGAATACCAAAATATATTTATTTCTACTTAATCTAGACTAATCAAAAAGAAGGATTTCAGATTTTAAACTAATAATTAAAATTGCAATTAAAATCAAATTAATTAAAACGCAGCTGGAAAATTTGGATTAATTCAAATATGGGAAAAGCTCGATCAAGGACTCACGTAGGTACCAGACAATTCATGTAACAAGCAGTCGATCTAAGACATCAGACTTAATCTTAATTCACGGGAATTTTCCTAATTTGTTCGAAGGACTATTTCTAGAACAATCAAACCTATTCAAATATTGATGAACTAATCTTTCGTAATTCTAATCAAATTTGAATGCATGAATAACTGTGAAAATTCAATAAACACCTAAACCGCATAAGGAAACCGAATTCTATTTCTAGTCAGTTTTACACTATGTTGATTATTGAAGCGATCAAAATCGAAACCTCCTCTGTCGAATTGGAATCAATTAACATGCAAGCAAATAACTGGCCAGAAAATTCACAAGACAAATATGAATTCAATAAACAATAAAATTAAATCAAATCTGAAAATTTCAAATAAACAAACGAGTTTTATACATAAATTATTTGGCCCAATCACGTGGCCTTGATCGAAAGAGAAAACTACTCAATAAATAAATTCATGATCAAACAAGGCTTTAATCATGAATTGAAAATAAAATAAAAGAAAAGAATAAGAAATCTCCCAAGCAGTAGCCGCCCACGTTTGTGCGTCAAAATCTGGTGCTGGAACTCTGGAACCCTTATAAAATAATAAAAACTCCTATTTATAGTGTTTGGATTCCTTAAAAATTAAATTCCTGGCACAACAATAATTCTCGGAAATTTCAATCTTCGCGACACGCGCGTGCGCCTGGGATCATCATGCTCGCGCGCGATTCCCCTACTCAATTCTCTGGAAAATTGTGTGGCGCTCGCGCGAGCTATTACCCTCGCTCGCTTGCGCTATTTATTTGCTGAAGCTTGCGCGATAGCGCTCACACATGCACGGCTAATCTTCCCTTGTAGCGCGATAGCGCTTCCTTGAGCACCAAACTCAAATGCTGCAGCGCGTTTGCACTCTTCCTAGCGCCAAACTCAAGTGCTATCGCGCAACAACACTCACCATCAGTGCAACTTTCAACCTGCTCCTAGAGACAAATTTGAAAAATTCATAGCTTGAGTTCTAGCCGTCGGATTGACCTGAAATTTGGACAGCAGCTTCAAAACATCTTGAACTTCGTTCTGAACGATGGAGATTGGATTTGGATCTCTCTAAAATTAAATATGATTTTTCTAACAAAGCTGCTCCGTAATTCACTCTTCAAAAATTCATTTTCCTACAAAATTAACCGAGGAGTGAAATACACACAAATGCAATAAAACACATAATAACACACCAAATAATACGAATGCACACAGAATTAACATAAAAAATATCACAAAATAATGCATACAAAATGCACTTATCAAGAAGGTACAGAAACTTATCTCAATCCCAATTAGTAATCAAACGAAGCAGCATTAATTGTGTAGAAAAAACATTGAAAGCGAAAAAACTGAGTTATGCGGCAACATATATGCATGATGGATAGAAATTTACTCCTTACTTAAACAGATTACAGTTTGTATTAAAAAAAAACTCACGCTACTCATCATTACAATGAATAAGCACCTACTTCCGTGTCAACTTCTAAGTTATTGATGGTGACTGACTTTTAGAAGGCAGTCGAGCATTTTGTGAGACTTCAAAGTGACTGCATGATGCGAATAGAGATGAAACACCAGATTATGGATACCTGACATGTCATAACTCAGTATGACCGAAAATTAAATACAAACCATAATGATATTTTTTAAAAATAAAAGAATCCAAATGTAGTAAGGTAAAGTGATGTCAATGTACATATGCATAATCGATAAAAGTTGACTAAATGTAAAATTAAGTGGTTTCAACTTTTGAAATTTAGTTTTCGTCACACCGTTATCGAAGGATGCAAACAATAAATAATAGAAATCGGATAACTGACAAAAGTGTAAGCTTTGACTTTGTTATAACAAACAGGGAAATAGTAAACCAAAAAATAAAGGTAAATGCAACCCACATCGTAGTCATAGTCGCATGAAGGCATTACCAAAGTCTTGATTGAAGCAAATAGCACGACGAACCAACAAATATATAAGCAACAAAAGTCGGGTGAATAGAATTTATTGGGCAGCGAATGAGAATTGTGACATAATACAGAACAATGTTTATGTGGGTATGAGAGCAATGAAAAAAATTGAATGAAACATTGGTCATTACAGCAATTTGGGTTTGAAAGTAATAAAAGGAAATAGACTGAAACATTCATCATTAATCATTAACATTAATTAACATAAATTATGAGTATTAAGCAAATTAGAAAAGAGTTATGTAATTTCTTCTTTTCCTTTACAACATCACCTTCATCGGTGATATCTTCGCTTGGGTCTTCCCAACTTCTTCACCTTGAAAACACCACCTGCTTGATCGCTGGAATTAAAAAAGATCAGAGAACTTAGAACAATCGAGAATCTTAAATTTTGATTATATGTGTGATTGTGCAGGCCGGGTATTAAGCAAATTATAAAAGAGTACAGATCTTAGAACAACCGAAACTGAAACCTTGGGCACTGAAGAATTGAATTTAAAGCATCAACTCTTTTTGGTCTGCCATAGAGTTTCACCCATGAAGATTAGTAGATTTTCCAATCCCGTCACCGTATGAATTTTTTGAGGACTCAATGAATTTCAAAACGAAGGGGTTGTACCAAACTGAGGTGGTTTTGCCGAAGTGGAAGCTCAAAACCAGTCGTTGTTTATAGTTTTCTTCTTCCATGTCAGCCACGATCGATGAAGCTAGAGCATGGCGATGGTTTTTTTTTTCTTTGTTTTCGGTCATACCAAATTGAGGGGTCGTACTAAATGTGAGGGTTTATTTAACGGTTTGGGCCATACCAAAGTGCAGGTCATAAGTAAGGGGTTTTTTAATGGTTTGGACCATGTCAAAGTGCAGGACATACCAAACTTACAAAAATAGTTTTTATCATAGCCTGAGACTTTATAAAATAACTAGCCACATATGCACACGCAATCGTGTGCATATGTGGCTAGTTATTTTATAAAGTTTCAGGCTATGATAAAAACTGCTTTTGTACGTTTGGTATGTCCTGCACTTTGACATGGCCCAAACCGTTAAAAAATGCGTGTGTAACGAATAAATATAAACATGCTACATGTATAATGTGATAAATGAATACTAAAAATATAAGGAGAGAAGTTGGTTATGGAGAGAGAGAAGAAAATAATGGGAGGGAGAGTATGAGATGTGATAAAATATAAGGGGAGAAGTTGGTTATGGGAGAGAGAAGACAAGAAACGTGATAGAATAAAAGGGGAGAAGTTGTGGGGAAGTAAAGATGCCATATCAAAAGTAGTTTTTAAAGGGTGTTCTCATTTAATATAATAATAATAATAAGAGATATTAAAAGATTATTATTACTAGTGACAGAAGCACACGCAGTTGCGTGTGCGATATAATACATGAATATTTTATGAGTTTTTATTTATAAAATAATGTATTATTTAGTAGTTGACAATTAATTATTGAGAGGATAATATAAATTTAATATGCTAATATAATCAAATTGATATTTGAGATATATACGTTTGTGTTGGTCCCAGGTGCGGCATCACGAGATAGAAACTATGGAAATTGAATAATAAATAGATACCAAGATTTATGTGAAAACCCCCCAAAAATTATTAGGGTAAAAATCACGGGCAAGACCAAAAGATTCCACTATAATATTTGGAGAATTACAACCTCTCTCTATATTTCCAAAGAGACACTCACTCTCTTAATACAGGAGAAAACCTATCTCACAAATATATATAGAAATAAAAAGGAGAGAGGAAAACTCAAGAATCAAATGAGAGAACTCGAGATGGGATGCTCTGAAACTGATGCAGAATGCATGTATTTATAGTTGCGGATTTTAGTCTGAACGCAAGAAACACAATTCAATTCTGAATTGTTTTTGCTATCATACGTTTCAACTTTTGCACAGCTTCTCACATGAGTTGTCCACATGCATTTAATGCATGAATCATTATTCTCATTTTGCCGACATTTCTCCCACTTGGAGATTTGATTGAGAATCAAACACATCTCCACACATCCTTTTAATCTTGCCATTCCCGCTGCTTATGTTTCTGCTAGGCCACTTGAGGATCTACACTACTCAAACTTGTCTGTGTTCACTGGCTTGATCAGAATATCAGCAATGTTATCCTTCGTATGAATCTTCAGCATGTTCACACATCCTTCTTCTACTACTTCTCGTACAAAATGAAATTGAACTCCAATGTGTTTAGTCCTGGAATAAAAGGCTGGATTTCTTGCAATGTGCAAGACACTCTGACTGTCACAAAACAGAGGAATTTTTTCTTGTTTGTGCCCAAGATCCTCCAATAACCTTTTAATCCATATTGCCTCCTTGCAAGCTTGAGTAGCTGCCATGTATTCTGCCTCTGTTGTAGATAATGCCATAACCGTTTGCAGTTTTGAAACCCAGCTTACTGCACTTACTGCACTTCCTGCAACTGTAAACACATATCCAGTAGTAGATTTTCTCTTATCTGGATCACCCGCATAGTCTGAATCCACATAGTCCGAGCTTTGAGTAGCCTAATGGAAACTCGATGGCTCACCATCCTCTGTTAATAGACAATATGCAATGTTGATTTCAGTGACATAATCTGAAAGCCAACCTGGTGGTCTTCTCTCTTGAGTTGACTGCATCACTTTGGAAACCTCTGACTCAACTGGTTCTTGTACCTCGTGCTCTGGTACTGCTTCACAAGAAACTTGATCTTCGTCTGTCTTATTTTCCACCTGAATGATAGTAATTTCTGAATTCAGTATGCCTTTCTCTCCCTTCACTTTATATTCCTTGAAGATAACATCTCTGCTGATGATAAGCTTGTGGACAGTAGGATCCCACAAGCAAAACCCCTTTACTCCATCAGCATAACCCAAGAAGGTACACTTTCTGGATTTGGAATCCAACTTTGATCTTTCTTGTTCATTGTACATAACGTACTCCGGACTTCCAAATGTATGTAACCAAGAATAATCAGTTGGCTTGCCAGTCCACACCTTCATCGGAGTCTTCAAATCAATCGCCACCGAAGGAGAACAATTGATTATGTAAAAAGCGATTTTGACTGCTTCTGCCCAAAATGACTTGGCTAGACCCGCAGTACTCAACATGGCCCTTGTTCTGTCCAACAAAGTTCTGTTCATCCGCTCTGGCACTCCATTTTGCTGAGGCGTGTAAGCCATTGTGAATTGTCTTTTGATGCCCTCATGCTGGCAAAATGCATCAAACTCATCACTGATATATTCTCCTCCATTTTTAGTCCTCAAACACTTAATTTTCTTGTCAGAATCAAGCTAAACTCGCGCTTTGAAAACTTTGAAGACTTCAAATACATCTGATTTCTTCTTGATTGGATACACCCAACATCTCCTAGATAAATCATCAATAAACGAGACAAAATATCTCGCTCCTCCTAGGGATACCACCGGTGCTTGCCAAACATCAGAATGAATCAGCTCCAATATGCCTTTTCTTTTGGCAGTAGATGTGTCAAACTTTAATCTGTTTTGTTTACTGGTAACACAATGCACACAAAAGGGTAGAGTCACTTTTGTAAGCCCCGGCAATAGCTTTCGTTTTGAGAGAATCTTCATTCCTCGTTCTGACATATGTCCGAGCTTTCTATGTCACAACGCTATCGATTCTTCTCCCGAACCAATCGATGCAACAGCTAGTTCCGTCTCTTTGTGTGTTTCCCCCAACAATACATACAGATTTGAAGAAACCTTTTCCGCCTTCATAACCACAAGCGCACCTTTCACAATCTTCATGATCTCGTTCTCAATACGAGTTTTGCAACCAATTTCATCCAATTGCCCCAAAGACAAAAGATTCTTTGTCAGGCCCTTCACATGTTGTACCTTATGTATGGTGCAAATAGTATCATCAAACATTTTGATTTTAATGGTACTGACCCTAGCGATTTCCAAGTCATGATAATTTCTCATGAATACAGATCCTTCTGAGACTGGTTCATACTGATCGAACCATTCTCTCCTTGACGTCATGTGCCACGTCGCTCCTGAATCCATAATCCATGCATCACAAAATCTATGTCTGCCTTCCACAACTGTTGCTGCTTCGCTGAATAATATTTCACCACTGCCTGAAGTACTGGCCACATTTCCTTGAGATCCCTTCTCGATGCTCTTCGTACACTCTCTCTTGAAGTGCCCTTTACCGCCACATTTAAAGCAGTAAATAATTTTCTTCTTACTTCTTCACTTGGATCTACCATATCTGTGGCTCCCACTGGAGTCATGCTCCGTCAATCTTCCTCTCGTTATCGGTAAAGCCTCTGCTTGCTTTGACGTTGCCAACCTATCTTCCTTGTTCCTTCGACGACTCTCTTCTCCAAGAACCGCAGTTAAGACGTCGTCAAAATTTAAATTATCCGAAAGAACATTGTTGATAACATTGATGATGAGCTGATCGTATGAATCTGGTAGACTCTGAAGTAGAAGCTCTGCACGTTCTTTTTCCTCTATTTATGCCCCATAGAGGTGAGCCAAGAAAATAGAGTACTCAGTGTGTTGATATGGTCGGTCATTGTAGTAACCCGCATTTTTGATTAGTGATTAAATGAGTAATTAATCACGTGATCATGTTTAGATTAAGTAAAACATGATTAAGTAAGTTTTTGTTGGCATAACGGACTTCAGAAATGGATTCAGAGCACTCGAACTAGTTGAATTGGTTCAGCAGGACCGGACGATCCGATGAGGAGTTCGGACGATCCGAGTGGATCGGAAGCTCCGATCGAACTCAGTGTACACGTCATCGCTTACGTCAGCAAGGTGACATCATGGATGACGTAATATCGGGCGATCGGAAGCTCCGAAGGGGAGATCGGAAGTTTCGATCGTGATCGGACGTTCCGAACAGGGATCGGAGGTTCCGATCGTCGTCTATAAATAAGGGGTCCGAGCCCTCATTCTGTGCACCGATTTTCCCTTCTTTCCTCTGGTTTTCGAACCTTCTTACTTAGATCTATGGAGTTCTAGGCATCCTATTGGGAATCCGGAAGTTTCCTAGCGATCCCGGCGTCGTAGCGGAGGTGTGCCTAAGTTTTGAGGCGATTCTACACCAGCGGGCTGACGACAGACGAATGTATAATTTGGCTTCCTAAAAATATTTAGGAGTATGCAATAGCTTAGTTAAGGCTTTTAGAGCTTAATTGTTGATGCATGGATATTTGCATTGTAGTAGCTAGTAGACTGGACTAGTAGGCTTGGAGTCTAAACCAGCAGAGCTAGGTTTGACCAGCAGTGTTAGAGGTACGTAAGTACTGACCGAGATAGCCGGCATGATATATTTGCTTATATGTTGCATGAGTATGTGCTATATGTTTTATCATGTTTTAGCATGTTTTACCGCCTTAGCACACACACGATTTTACGTGTGACTGCATCCGGAGAGATGTGAGTCATTGACAGTCTCCATAGGGAACGATGATCTCATTTTGGACTCGAGTCAGGTATGACAGCTTCCATATGGGACTTGTATCCTTTTTGGATTCGGGTCAGGATGGGGTTGGCTCAGCCCTGATATGGAATATACGAGTAACCCACGGAGTAGCTCTCTAGCCGGTACTGTATATTCTCGGCGCCATGAGCAAGTATTCTCACTTGAGTTTTAAATCATCTGTGTGCGCATATTTGTATTTATATCATTGCTTCGTATTGAGCGTTCTAGCTCACGCCCCTGTGTTTGGGTATTGTGTACCTTGTGGCGGGGCAGGTTTGAGGCTGGATGGTTCAGGCGGCTCCCAGCAGGATTGAGCTTCGGAGAATCCAAGGTTGTAGAGGGTAGGGATTTATTTACCCTGAACCTTCGATTTGGTTGTATAACAGTATTTATACTCGTGACAGCGTCGGTTGTATTCTGCCGATTGGATTTGTTGTATTTTAATTATCCGCTCTTTACGCTTTAAAGCTTTTATTGCGTGCGCTTTTACTATAACTCTGATTAGGTAGTGGATCCGGGTTGGGTCACTACATTTTTGGTATCAGAGCGACGCATTGCACTGAGAATATTGTAAAGCGGATTAAGTAATTGTCTGTTCTTATGTAACAGATGGCAGATTACGACGAAAATCACGGTAGTGTAGACGGCGGTCGTTGGGGCAATCCGGACGATCATAGACGTCGGGGACAGCCCGAGGAGCGCAGGCGAGTCAGCATGCATAGGTTTAAGGAAGTTAGCCCGAAGCCTTTGACGGGTGGGGAGACAGCTGAAGAGGCAGAGGATTGGATGGAGAGGATGGAGCAGTGCTTCCAGGAATTCCGTTGCACGGCTGAGGATAGGATGGAGATTCTTGCCTTTATGCTTGAGGGCAGAGCGGGGAAGTGGTGGAGATCTACTTCCGCACCGTTCATAGCAGCTAGAGGTGCAGCTACTTGGGTTGATTTCCGTACTGCTTATCAGAGATTTTATTTTCATCCAGCTCTTCGTCAGGTAAAAGCCAGTGAGTTGTTGAGTTTGCGGCAGGGGACGATGACGATCGAGGAGTACCAGCAGAAGTTCTTTGATCTGCTACCCTTTTGTCCTCATATTGCCGATAGTTCTATGGCGAAGTTTGATCATTTCCTTCAGGGTTTGAATCCTGACATTCATCGTATGGTTGCTGTGGGTGGCGATGGGACTTACGAGGATTTGGTGGACCGTTGTCGCCAGGCCGAGGACAGTATTCAAAGGAACAGAGGACTTTATTCTTCTTCTAGGCCAGCGAGCTCTAGTCCTTTGGGTCCGAGAGGACAGTCCTTCAAGAATCCAGGAGGTACTTCTTCTTCTTCCTCTGGATCTGGTGGAGTGCATAACTTTGGTGGCCAAAGGCCGAACCGTTTCCGTCAGTGCCGACGCAGACATCCGCCAGGGCAGTGTGGTCGATCGACCACTGCATGTTTCCAGTGTGGCCAGGAGGGTCACATGAAGAGAGATTGTCCTATGCTGATTGGGGCAGCGAGTGGTTCTGGAGGTTCTCAGGCATCTGTTCAGCCACCTCAGTACCAGCAGCCACCTTTCCAGCAGCAGTATTCGCAGCAGTACCAGCATCCGCAGCAGTCTCAGAGACAGCCTACTCAGACTCCTTCTCGGGGTCATTCTTTGTTGAGGCCACGTGCCTAGGGTCAGGTCTTTTCGCTTAACCAGGAGCAGGCAGAGGCTGACAGTGATCGGATGATTGCAGGTATCTGTAGTTTATGTGGTTTTCCTGCATATGTTTTAATTGATACCGGTGCATCGCATTCTTTTGTCTCAGCACGTTTTGCTAAGAAGTATAAGTTGCCATATATTCCTCTAGACGTGTTATTAGTGGTTTCTACTCCTATGGGGAGCGAGGTTTTAGCCAAGCGTCTAGTTGTGGGTTGTGTTTTGGATTTCGAGGGACATCAGCTTAGTGCGAACCTAATGATTCTAACGATGGAGGATTTCGATTGCATCATTGGGATAGATCTATTGACTACCTATCGAGCGATAGTGGATTGCTATTAGAGGTTTGTTCAATTTTTTCCAGAGGATGACGAGTCATGGTATTTCTATGGTGAGGGAGCGCGACCCCCGATGCCAGTGGTTTCAGCTCTGAAGGCCCGGCGTGCGTTAGAGTCTGGCGGGGAAGGCTACCTTATCTACGCCATTGACGCATCCTTAGAAGAGCCAGATATACAAGAGATACCAGTGGTTTGTGACTTTTCACATGTGTTTTCGAAGGAGATTCCATGTTTGCCACCAGTAAGGGAGATTGAGTTTGGCATTGAGTTAGTGCCAGGAACTACACCGATTTCCAGGACTCCTTACCGATTGGCACCGTCAGAAATGAAAGAGCTACAGAAGCAATTGCAAGATCTTCTTGATAAGGGTTATATTCGACCTAGTGTTTTTCCATGGGGAGCCCCAATACTGTTTGTCAAGAAGAAGGATGGTTCGATGCGGTTGTGTATTGACTACCGTCAGTTGAATCGGGTGACAGTGATGTTGGAGAACAAGGCGATCAGTTCAATCAGAATTGATACCCGGTGCAGCGGAAGTTTAAAAATTTTATATGGAACGATTCCATAATGGGTATCAAAACTTAACGATTAAATTGTGTGTGTAAAAATTAAATAACAATTATAAATTTTTACCTCCAATCTCGAATCGAGATTATGGACACCAACAGATTGCTCTGCTCTTGTTGTATATCCCTGGAACTGATGGACGAACTGTTCTTCAATCAGGTCCACGAACGGATAATTAATCCCTCTGATAGATTGCACTAGAAAATCTATCAGAAGTTTCTACGAAGAGAATTAACGAATTTGATCCGTTAAACCAGACTGTAATTCAAAATTCACAGACTGGATTTTACCGAGCAGAGGGGAAAAGGGGGCGGCCACTTCAGAGAAAAATACTAGGGTTTTTCGAAAATTTGTGACCTGTTGTGTGTAATTTCTGTACTGCAATAACTTATTTATAATGTAGGCCGCTAACAGCTTAGGACCCATTAGTCATAAGTTCAAGCCCGACAAGCAAAGCCCGCACGTTCAGAAATTAATATAAAATTTATCATGACTCCGATTGATAAACTGATTTCACCAATTTGCACAGAAACCATTTCTGCACCTTTTAAAGTCAAGATAAATTTTTCTGAATCCAAATTCAGTGATTTCCAAAAATGCCCATCCCTATGTCATTTTAGGAAATCTTACTCCTCTACTCTTAAATAAGAAGTCCAACTTCTTTGTTCATTAAATTTAACTCTTTAAATTTAACTATCTCAACGGGGATTAAAAATCCATTACTCTGTGTGACCCTCAATGGTTCAGGGATACATCTAGCCGTGGGCTCACAACTCCTTGTGACTCGGAACAACAATTTCCGACTTGCCCATCGAATCATGGTAAGAGCGTCTAGCAACATCGCCCCATGATTCTCTAGGTATCATTGATAGTGCCTGCAAGAACCAATAGATTTTGGTTAGCGTACAGTACGGTCCCTTCATCCATATATCCCGATCGAATCAACAACCATTGGTAAATCGAGAGTCGTTCGAGATTCGATAACTATGAAATACATCTTGAAGATCAAATAGTGACATCGCATGTGCTACTAAGAAACCATTTCTTAAACCACATCATGTACTCTGGCCAGAGATTCGTCACACTAATATCTCCTCAGATCGCATAGGATATCCACACTCGCAAGTATGTGGCGAATCCTTGACAACAAAGCATCGACTCCTATATGTGTTGTAACTGTACCCAATCCCGACACCTGATGACCCCAATAGAGTCGGTAAACGAGTCAAAGCACAGTACTAGCATATAGAGCCTCAATGATGTTTCAAGTAGTAAGGACTAATGGTGTACAACCAAAACCGCGGACTTTATCCACTCGATAAGTGATAACCACTTGGAAAGTCCGGATAGGGTAGTTCGATCATTCATCGTATGAATATCCATTTGCATGCTTTGAACATCTCTATGTTCCTTACCAATGAAACGTGGTACTCTGCATCGCAAATGCTAGTCTCAAACTCGAGCGATCCTTATCCTTATTATCGGACGGCTCAATCGACTAGGAACAGTTTAGAATATACAGTGACTATAAGATGTGTTTCATGATAGACATCTCCATGTTCTACCACATCTTACATACACTATAGTATATTCAAGGTCTTTATCAAAACAACAATAGTATATCACAATATAACAATATGAAGAAAGATAAAGTCATTGCCATTAATAAAAGTGTAAATTATATTAAACAAAAGATTGTTTATACAAAGAGTCATCAAAGCCCTTAGCCACAAGTTGGCTCACCAGGCACCCACTCTTTCAATCTCCCACTTGCCCTATAGCCAACTAGTCATACTACGTAGACCCATTGCTTCGCGATGTTTGTCAAATAATGGTCCTGGCAAGGGCTTAGTAAGTGGATCAGTGATATTGTCTGCAGAGGCCACTCTTTCGACAGTGATGTCTCCTCTTTCCACAATCTCCCGGATGATGTGGTATTTCCTCAGTACGTGTTTGGATCTTTGATGAGACCTTGCTTCCTTTGCCTGAGCAACGGCACCCGTGTTGTCACAGTACACCGGGACTGGACCAACAACTTCAGGAATGACGCCCAACTCTTGGACGAAATTCCTCATCCAAACGGCCTCTTTAGCAGCAGCTGATGCTGCAATGTATTCTGCCTCAGTGGTGGAATCCGCTGTGGTGTCCTGCTTGGAACTCTTCCAAGAGACAGCACCACCATTGAGAATGAACACAAATCCAGAGGTTGACTTCGAGTCATCCACGTCACTTTGGAAGCTAGAGTCGGTATAGCCTTCCAATTTTAGTTCTCTTCCTCCATATACCATGAACATATTCTTAGTCCTTCGTAAGTACTTAAGAATGTCCTTCACGGCTTTCCAATGCATTTGACCGGGATTAGCTTGATATCTGCTCGTGACACTCAGAGCAAATGCTACATCCGGTCTGGTAGATATCATCCCATACATGATACTACCTATGGCTGACGCATATGGTACATGTGTCATTTTCTCTATCTCTTCATCCGTCTTGGGACACATAGACTTGGATAGAGAAACTCCATGACACATGGGTAGATGTCCTCTCTTGGACCCATCCATTGAAAACCGTTTCAATATGGTGTCGATGTAGGTTGATTGAGTGAGTCCTATCATTCTCTTAGATCTATCTCTATAGATCTGTATCCCTAGAATATAGGATGCCTCACCCAAATCCTTCATCGAGAATCTACCTGATAACCATATCTTTGTTGACTGCAACATCCCTATGTCATTCCCAATGAGTAGGATGTCATCAACATAAAGTACTAAGAATGTCACAACATCCTTAACTACTTTCTTGTACACGCATGGTTCCTCCGGGTTCTTGATGAAACCAAAATCCTTTATTGTTTCATCAAATTTCTGGTTCCAACTTCTTGATGCTTGTTTTAGACCATAAATTGATCTCTGAAGCTTGCATACCTTATGCTCGCTTCCCATGGATGTGTACCCCTCAGGCTGCTTCATATAGATTTCTTCCTTAATGTCTCCATTAAGAAAAGCAGTCTTCACATCCATTTGCCATATCTCATAGTCATACCAAGCAGCTATGGCAATAAGGATTCTTATGGACTTGAACATTGCAACTGGTGAAAAGGTTTCATCATAGTCAACTCCTTGTCTTTGAGTATAACCTTTCGCCACCAATCGCGCCTTGTAGGTCAATACCTTACCATCAGGCCCAAGCTTTCTCTTGTAGATCCATTTACACCCTATTGGAACAATTCCATCGGGAGGATCTACTAAAGACCAAACTTGGTTTGTATGCATCGAATCTATTTCCAACTGCATAGCTTCAAGCCATAAATTTGAATCCGCATCAGAAATTGCTTCCTTGAAGTTTCTTGGATCACATCCAACATCGGGTTCATCTTGATCCCCTTCAAGAAGAAGACCATATCGAATAGGAGGTCTAGAAGTCCTCTCGGATCTTCTAGGTACAGGCGTGTCTATCAATGGTTCCTGAGGTGTAGGATCGTTATTTTGTATTTCGGATTCTTCTCGAATTTCTTCGAGTTCCATCATCTCGCCTTTCTTATCCAATAAGAACTCCTTCTCCAAGAAGGTGGCATTCCTTGAAACAAACACCTTTGTTTCAGCAGGATAATAGAAATAATATCCGATTGAATTCTTCGGATACCCTACAAAATAACATAAGGTGGATCGACTATCCAACTTATCTCCCACTGTCTGCTTCACGTAAGCAGGACATCCCCAAATCCTCAAGTACGAATACTTAGGAGCTTTGCCATTCCATAACTTGTATGGTGTTTTGTCCACTGCTTTAGTGTGGACGTTGTTCAACAACAATACCGCCGTTTCAAGCGCATAGCCCCAAAACGAAGGTGGAAACTCAGTGAAGCTCATCATGGATCGAACCATGTCCAACAAAGTTCGATTACGACGCTCCGATACACCATTTAGTTGTGGTGTCATAGGAGGAGTCCACTGAGAGAGAATCCCATTCTCTTTTAGATAGTCCAAAAACTCGGTACTTAAGTATTCTCCACCTCGATCCGATCGAAGTGCTTTAATACTTTTACCTAGCTTGTTTTCTACTTCAGCCTTGAATTCTTTGAACTTTTCAAATGCTTCAGACTTATATTTCATTAAATATAAATACCCATACCTCGAATAATCATCAGTAAAGGTAATGAAGTAGGTGTGGCCATATTGAGTACCAACTCTAAATGGACCACAAACATCTGTATGGATCAAATCCAACAGATTTTGACTACGCTCAGGTTTCCCCTTAAAAGGAGATTTAGTCATTTTTCCTTTCAAGCAGGATTCACAAGTAGGTAGAGAGTTAATATCAGACATATCAAACATGCCCTCTCCCACTAGCTTGCTCATCCTCCTTGAGGAAATATGACCTAGCCTAGCATGCCAAAGGTTTGCCGGGTTTTGGCTATCGATTTTCCTTTTGTTTGTTGTTGCCGGTTTATCAACATAATTTATTGGAACGTCTTTTAGTTTTAAGTTATATAGATCATTTTCAAGTTGTCCATTTCCAATCAAACATTCATTCTTGTAAATATTGCAAATCCCATTCACAAAATTGCAAGAATAACCATCTCTATCAAGCATAGAAACAGAAATAATGTTTTTAATCAAATCCGGAACAAATAAAACATCTCTCAAAAGTAACTTAAAACCGTTCTGCAAAATTAAATAAATATCTCCCACAGCTTTAGCTTCAACTCTGGAACCATTTCCGAGCCTCAGCTGGGTCTCACCCATTCTAAGCCTGCGACTTCTTGTCATCACCTGCAAATCATTGCAAATGTGAGATCCACATCCGGTATCCAATACCCAAGAAGTAGTATTAAGTGAAACATTTATTTCAATATAGAACATACCCTTCGCAGTTCGCAACTGCTCTAGATATTCCTTGCAGTTACGCTTCCAATGATCGGGCTTCTTGCAGTAATGGCAAACATCCTTGAATTTTTCCATGTTTGAAGCCTTTGTCTTGTACTTCTTCTCGGGTTCGATTTTCTTGGGTGGGGCAGAATGTTTCTTACCCTTTGTACTTGGCCCTTTCTTAGCAGAAGAAGAGGAGCCCACCAAGAAAGCAGGTTTATCCTTCTTTAAAGTGGATTCATATGTCACAAGCATATTGACCATCTCTTCAAGGGAGGCCTCTATCTTGTTCATATTGAAATTCACCACAAATCCGTCAAACGAAGAAGGAAGAGATAGAAGTAATAAGTCCACGTTGAGTTCATGCTCCAACACCAAATCAAGGGTTACCAACTTCTGTATGAGCCAAATCACTCGTACCCCATGATCACGGACCGAAGTCCCTTCACGCATGCGACACGTCATTAGCTCCTTTACAGTAGCGAACCTTTCAGCCCTCGATTGAGCCCCAAAAAGTTCCTTGAGTTGTACGTGAATGTCAGCAGCATTCACGGTGTCCTCAAATCGCCTCTGGAGTTCATCAGACATCGAGGCTTGCATATAGTATTTGGCCTTGATATCATGGTCCCACCATGTATCAAGTTTGGCTAACTCTTCCGAACTTATGTCAGCTGGTGCTTCCTTCGGAGGAGATTTTTCTAACACGTAGAGCATCTTCTCCGAAGTCAAGACAATCTTCAACTTACGGAACCATTCCGTATAGTTTGCGCCAGTCAATTTATTTTGTTCGAGGATCAAGAAAAGTGGATTACGCGAATTCATCTTTATGAAATACTGAAAAGAAACAGACAAATATCAGTGATTGTTTAAGTAATTTACTAAGACATAAAATAGGCGAAATTTATTTTATGAATCTCACTCCCACTATTTTAACGATTTCACTACCCTCTAGTGAAAACGGGAAACTGTTTTCCTTAGTGAGAACATGGAGTCCAATTGACAATCTATGGTCCCGAATAATATCAGCCAACCATAATTTTCAAAAGGTAGAGCCCAATTGCTTCCAAAGCAATCTCCATGTTTTTACCTCATGTCCAATAAGGGTCCAATAATATGACGCCGTTTATTGTGACATGTCAAGATGACCCATCAATATTAAGTTATGATGGACGGTCGCCATGTGGATCCCCCAATAATATGAGCCGATCCCATGGGAGTTTCACCCAACTTACAACATGTGTCGATCCAATGTACAGCTTTCCGACGAACGGGCCCCCCCAATAATATGAGCCGGACCGTATCCGCGGGTAGCATCTCATACATTGATCGTTGATGGAAGGTAGAAACATTTAAACAAATTTAAATTTCCTTTATTTATCTTGATATCAATTTAAATCATATTTAAAATGAGGGATTTTAATTTTGAAAATTTGTCTCATCATTTTTAAAATTTTGTATGCTTGCCGGATTCACACAATTTTGTCTAAAACATGCATACAACAATAATATCACATATTATATAGGATGATCGATTCCATTTCTAATCGACCCGTGGTTGCCAATCACGAGTCTTAGTCCAATCCTAGGTTATATGCAGTATGCAATGCAATCCTTTTACATTGTGCTTCCAATTTACATTTCTTTTGTCTTTATTGTCTGCTGGGCCCACCTCCATCTTCAAATCTTCATCTCCCACTAAATCTAATGTATTTACAATAAATAACAATGACAAGTAGGGGATACATTTTTAAGGGGTGGGAACGGGCCATAAACCAAGCCCACTTTTATTACATATGACAATTCATATTGGGCCATAAACCAGGCCCATTAATAAATCCAACAACAATAAAAACAAATGTAAATTCCTAACATACACCTACAAAATTGGTCATGGCAATCGATCATCCTTATCCAATAACATTTAATTCAAAATTAACTTATTGGATAACATGCAATGGCAATTTAAATTTAAAAGGATAAAATCATATTCCATATATAAAATCTTATTTTACATACAAAATCATATTTTATCTTTTTATCAAATAAAATCATATTTTATCTATAAAATCCAATTTTATACATAAAATCATATTTTACTCAATATATCCATAAGATCATATCTTATCATCAATTGTATCAAAAATAATTAATTTCAAAATTCAATTTAACGGATAAAATATTTAAATTTTCCAAAAATTCAAATTTATCCAAAAATCAATTTTAAAATTTTCGGACTCAAACAATTCGATCCGACGCCTCGTGGACCAATCAAAAATAATTTTCGATCGGACCAAAAATAGAATTTTAACATATTAAAATTTAATTTAAAATTAAAAATTAATTTTTCCGCGTGCCGCCCGGGACACTCCCGGGCTGCCCGCGCCCCAAAGGGCTCGGGCCGGGCAGCCCGGCTGCCCCTAGGGCAGCGACGATCGCTGCCCTGCGCAGCGCCGTGCGCCGCCCTGTGCAGCGCCTAGCGCTGCACTGGGCAGCGACCATCGCTGCCCGGGTTTTGCCCGAAAAAAAAAAAATTATTTTTAAAATATTTATTTTGTTTCAAAAACCGAGGCTTAAAAATTTTTCTACAATCGATTAATTTAATCGCTTGATCTGAGCAACCTGGCTTTGATACCACTGTTGGAGAACAAGGCGATCAGATCAATCAGAATTGATACCCGGTGCAGCGGAAGTTTAAAATTTTTATATGGAACGATTCCATAATGGGTATCAAAACTTAACGATTAAAGTGTGTGTGTAAAAATTAAATAACAATTATAAATTTTTACCTCCAATCTCGAATCGAGATTATGGACACCAACAGATTGCTCTGCTCTTGTTGTATATCCCTGGAACTGATGGACGAACTGTTCTTCAATCAGGTCCACGAACGGATAATTAATCCCTCTGATAGATTGCACTAGAAAATCTATCAGAAGTTTCTACGAAGAGAATTAACGAATTTGATCCGTTAAACCAGACTATAATTCAAAATTCACAGACTGGATTTTACCGAGCAGAGGGGAAAAGGGGGCGGCCACTTCAGAGAAAAATACTAGGGTTTTTCGAAAATTTGTGACCTGTTGTGTGTAATTTCTGTACTGCAATAACTTATTTATAATGTAGGCCGCTAACAGCTTAGGGCCCATTAGTCATAAGTTCAAGCCCGACAAGCAAAGCCCGCACGTTCAGAAATTAATATAAAATTTATCATGACTCCGATTGATAAACTGATTTCACCAATGTGCACAGAAACCATTTCTGCACCTTTTAAGGTCAAGATAAATTTTTCTGAATCCAAATTCAGTGATTTCCAAAAATGCCCATCCCTATGTCATTTTAGGAAATCTTACTCCTCTACTCTTAAATAAGAAGTCCAACTTCTTTGTTCATTAAATTTAACTCTTTAAATTTAACTATCTCAACGGGGATTAAAAATCCATTACTCTGTGTGACCCTCAATGGTTCAGGGATACATCTAGCCGTGGGCTCACAACTCCTTGTGACTCGGAACAACAATTTCTGACTTGCCCATCGAATCATGGTAAGAGTGTCTAGCAACATCGCCCCATGATTTCCTAGGTATCACTGATAGTGCCTGCAAGAACCAATAGATTTTGGTTAGCGTACAGTACGGTCCCTTCATCCATATATCCCGATCGAATCAACAACCATTGGTAAATCGAGAGTCGTTCGAGATTCGATAACTATGCAATACATCTTGAAGATCAAATAGTGACATCGCATGTGCTACTAAGAAACCATTTCTTAAACCACATCATGTACTCTGGCCAGAGATTCGTCACACTAATATCTCCTCAGATCGCATAGGATATCCACACTCGCAAGTATGTGGCGAATCCTTGACAACAAAGCATCGACTCCTATATGTGTTGTAACTGTACCCAATCCCGACACCTGATAACCCCAATAGAGTCGGTAAACGAGTCAAAGCACAGTACTAGCATATAGAGCCTCAATGATGTTTCAAGTAGTAAGGACTAATGGTGTACAACCAAAACCGCGGACTTTATCCACTCGATAAGTGATAACCACTTGGAAAGTCCGGATAGGGTAGTTCGATCATTCATCGTATGAATATCCATTTGCATGCTTCGAACATCTCTATGTTCCTTACCAATGAAACGTGGTACTCTGCATCGCAAATGCTAGTCTCAAACTCGAGCGATCCTTATCCTTATTATCAGACGGCTCAATCGACTAGGAACAGTTTAGAATATATAGTGACTATAAGATGTGTTTCATGATAGACATCTCCATGTTCTACCACATCTTACATACACTATAGTATATTCAAGGTCTTTATCAAAACAACAATAGTATATCATAATATAACAATATTAAGAAAGATAAAGTCATTGCCATTAATAAAAATGTAAATTATATTAAACAAAAGATTGTTTATACAAAGAGTCATCAAAGCCCTTAGCCACAAGTTGGCTCACCGGGCACCCACTCTTTCAAGTGAAGAATAAGTATCCTCTTCCGCGGATAGATGATCTCTTTGATCAGTTTCAGGGTACTTCTGTCTATTCGAAGATTGATCTTCGGTCTGGGTATCATCAATTGCGAGTTCGACAGGAGGATTTTCCAAAGACAGCATTTCGTACGCGGTATGGGCACTATGAGTTTTTAGTGATGCCGTTTGGTTTGACGAATGCTCCAGCTGTTTTTATGGATCTGATGAACCGAGTTTTCCGCGACTTTCTGGATAAGTTCGTGGTGGTGTTCATCGATGACATTTAGGTGTATTCTCGCATCATGGATGAGCATGCCTACCATCTCTATACTGTACTACAGGTCTTGAGGGAGAGACAGCTGTACGCGAAGCTGAGTAAATGTGACTTCTGGATTGACCAAGTTGTGTTCCTTGGTCATGTCATTTCTCAGGAGGGCGTATCTATGGATCCTAGTAAGACAGAGGCTATTTTGAATTGGTCGCGTCCGACTACAGCTTCTGAGATTCGTAGTTTCCTTGGTTTAGTAGGATACTATCGTCGTTTTGTGGAGAATTTCTCTCAGATAGCTAAGCCTTTGACTCAGTTGACGAAGAAAGATGTTTCTTTCATTTGGTCTGATGCTTGTGAAGATAGTTTTTGTGAGTTGAGACGTCGTCTGAGACAGCTCCAGTTCTTGCCTTACCGTCTGGATCAGGTGGATTTGTAGTCTTCACTGATGCTTCTCTTCAGGGTTTGGGGTGTGTGTTGACTCAGAATGGCCACGTGATTGCCTATGCCTCCAGACAGCTGAGACTCACGAGGAGAACTATCCCGTACATGATTTAGAGCTTGCAGCCATTGTCTTCGCTCTTAAGATATGGCGTCACTATTTGTACGGAGAACGATTCGAGATCTTCACCGATCATAAGAGTTTGAAGTATCTGTTCACTCAGGCTGAGTTGAACATGCGGCAGCGTCATTGGATGGATCTGTTGAAGGATTACGATTGTGAGATCAAGTACCATCCAGGTTCTTCAAATCCCGTTGCTGATGCGCTTACTCGCAAGGTGTATGTGAGTTCCCTTCGTACCAGTTCAGTTTCGAAGGCAGTGGAGGAGTGTTGTTCTTTGGGATTTACATTCTGTCATAAGAAAGAACAACAAGGGATTCGTGTCTCTTCTGTGCTTGCAGAGCCAGTGCTATATAGACGAATCCGGGAAGCTCAGAATTCTGATCTGAAGACTCAGAAGTTGGCCCGGCTGGCTGAAGGTGATAATACTTTTGGTTTTCATCTGCAAGGAGACGGTCTGTTGTGTCTTTCTGGTCGAGTTGTGGTACCCGAGGATTCTACTTTGAGGAATGAGATCTTATCGCAAGCTCACCGCAGTCAATTTTCTGTACATCCAGGCAGCATGAAGATGTATAAAGATCTTCGCACTCGATTTTGGTGGAAAGGGATGAAGCGCAGCGTTTATGAGTTTGTGTCCCGATGCCTTGTGTGTCAACAAGTCAAGGCAGAGTTTAGACGACCCGGAGGGTTACTTCACATCTTAGAAATTCCTGAATGGAAGTGGGAGCATGTGACGATGGACTTTGTCACCCACTTGCCTATGTCTTCCAGGAATTGTGATGCTATTTGGGTTGTCGTGGATCGGTTGTCGAAGTCAGCGCATTTTCTTCCCTATAACCGCGATTACACCTTTGATAGGATGACACAATTGTATGTGCGGGAGATTGTGCGATTGCATGGGATTCCGTTGAGCATTGTCAGTGATAGATATCCGAGATTCACCTCGAGATTTTGGGGTATTTTCCAGCGAGCCCTTGGTACTACTTTGAGCTTGAGTACGGCTTATCATCCAGAGACGGACGGACAGTCGGAGCGTACTATTCGCACTCTAGAGGATATGCTTCGCGCGGCGGTGATGGATTTTGGTCCAGCGTGGCATGACCATTTACCCTTGGTGGAGTTCGCCTACAATAATAGTTTCCATCGCAGCATTGGCATGGCACCATTTGAGGCTCTTTATGGATGCCATTGTCGTACACCTTTGTTTTGGGACGAGGTTGGCGAGCGTCAGGTTGGGGGTCCTCATATGATTCAGCAGATGATTGATGCAGTAGAGTTGATCCGACGCAGGGTTAAGGCAGCCCAGGATCGACAGGCTAGCTACGCGAATACTCACCGCAGGCCACTTCATTTTGAAGTAGGGGAATATGTTTTCTTGCGTGTGTCACCTTTCCGGAAGGTGATGAGGTTTGGTCGCAAGGGTAAGTTGTCACCAAGATTTATTGGTCCTTTCGAGATTCTCGAGAAGGTTGGGGATGTTGCTTATCGTCTGGCCTTGCCACCCGATCTTTCGGAGATCCACGATGTGTTCCACGTATCCTTGTTAAGACAGTATGTGGCAGACGAGTCGCATATTTTGCATCCGACCGAGGTAAAAGTGGATCGAGATCTATCGTATGTGGAGAAACCCCTACAGATTCTTGACAGGAAGGACAAGGTACTTTGTAACAAGCGTATACCGTTGGTGATGGTACAGTGGCAATGTAGAGGTACAGAGAAAGCTACTTGGGAGTTGGAGAGCCGGATGTTAGCCGAGCACCCCGAGTTATTTTGAGATTTTGTACTTCTTTGTATCAAGTTTATACTTGTTCAGTTGTAATAAAGAACATTGGTTAGCTATTTATGTTTTTCCTCTAAGACTTAAATTTCGAGGACGAAATTTCTTAAGTGGGGGAGAATGTAGTAACCCGCATTTTTTATTAGTGATTAAATGAGTAATTAATCACGTGATCATGTTTAGATTAAGTAAAACATGATTAAGTAAGTTCCTGTTGGGATAACGAACTTCAGAAATGGATTCAGAGCACTCGAACTAGTTGAATTGGTTCAGCAGGATCGGACGGTCCGATGAGGAGTTCGGACGATCCGAAGTGGATCGGAAGCTCCGTGCCAGGATCGGAAGCTCCGATCGAGATCGGAAGCTCCGTTGGCAAGATCGGAAGCTCCGATCGAACTCAGTGTACACGTCATCGCTTACGTCAGCAAGGTGACGTCATGGCTGACATAATATCGGGCGATCGGAAGCTCCGAAGGGGAGATCGGAAGTTCCGATCGTGATCGGACGTTCCAAACAGGGATCGGAGGTTCCGATCGTCGTCTATAAATAAGGGGTCCGAGCCCTCATTCTGTGCACCGATTTTCCCTTCTTTCCTCTGGTTTTCGAACCTTCTTACTTAGATCTACGGAGTTCTAGGCATCCTATTGGGAATCCGGAAGTTGCCTAGCGATCCCGGCGTCGTAGCGGAGGTGTGCCTAAGTTTTGAGGCGATTCTACACCAGCGGGCTGACGACGGACGAAGGTATAATTTGGCTTTCTAAAAATATTTAGGAGTATGCAATAGCTTAGTTAAGGCTTTTAGAGCTTAATTGTTGATGCATGGATATTTGCATTGTAGTAGCTAGTAGACTGGACTAGTAGGCTTGGAGTCTAGACCAGCAGAGCTAGGTTTGACCAGCAGTGTTAGAGGTACGTAAGTACTGACCGAGATAGCCGGCATGATATATTTGCTTATATGTTGCATGAGTATGTGCTATATGTTTTATCATGTTTTAGCATATTTTACCGCCTTAGCACATACACGATTTTACGTGTGACTGCATCCGGAGAGATGTGAGTCATTTACAGTCTCCATAGGGAACGATGATCTCATTTTGGACTCGAGTCAGGTATGACAGCTTCCATATGGGACTTGTATCCTGTTTTCGATTCGGGTCAGGATGGGATTGGCTCAACCCTGATATGGAATATACGAGTACCCCGCGGAGTAGCTCTCTAGCCGGTACTGTATATTCCCGGTGCCATGAGCAAGTATTCTCACTTGAGTTTTAAATCATCTGTGTGCGCATATTTGTATTTATATCATTGCTTCGTATTGAGCGTTCTAGCTCACGCCCCTGTGTTTGGGTATTGTGTACCTTGTGGTGGGGCAGGTTTGAGACTGGACGGTTCAGGCGGCTCCCAGCAGGATTGAGCTTCGGAGAATCCAAGGTTGTAGAGGGTAGGGATTTATTTACCCTGAACCTTCGATTTGGTTGTATAACAGTATTTATACTCGTGACAGCGTCGGTTGCATTCTGCCGATTGGATTTGTTGTATTTTAATTATCCGCTCTTTACGCTTTAAAGCTTTTATTGCGTGCGCTTTTACTATAACTCTGATTAGGTAGTGGATCCGGGTTGGGTCACTACATTGATGAGGATTCCGCCATCCAAAGAGTATAAAGCTTTTTCTTTAGGAAAATCTTGTTGTGTAGTGACTTGACCTCGTACAGTTTTGCCAAAGTATCCCAAATTACTTTTGCGCTTTTTATTTCAGAGATACTTGACAAAACTTCATCCGCTATAGCCAAGTGCAAATTGGCAACAACATTGTGATTCATCTCATTCCACTTTTGATCATCCGTGATGTCCGCCGGTCTATCTCTAATAGCTGCCAAGCAACGCTCCTTTGTCAGAATTGCTTGCACCTTCAATTTCCACTGCCAAAAATTGCTCCCATTGAACTTTTCTATTTCGTATTTTTCCGTCATCTTGACTACAAGAATCCTGCCTTATAAAATTTCAAAAAATCTTTTCTGATGTGTAAGATCAGTCACAGCTACAACCACAGAGCATACTCAGAATTTTAAGAAATTTTATGCCAATGCTTTGATACCACTTGTTGGTCCCAGGTGCGGCATCACGAGATAAAAAATATGGAAATTTAAGAATAAATAGACACCAAGATTTACGTGAAAAACCACCAAAAATTATTAGGGTCAAAACCACGGGTAAGACCAAAAGATTTCATTATAATATTTGGAAAATTACAACCTCTCTCTGTGTTTCCAAAGAGACACTCACTCTCTTAGTACATGAGAAAACATATCTCACAAATACATATAGAAATAAAAAGGAGAGAAGAAAACTCAAGAATCAGATGAGAGAACTCGAGATGGGATGCTCTGAAACTGATGAAGAATACATGTATTTATAGTTGCGGATTTTAGTCTGAACGCAAGAAACACAATTCAATTCTGAATTGTTTTTGCTATCATACGTTTCAAATTTTGCACAGCTGCTCACATGAGTTGTCCACATGCATTTAATGCATGAATCATTATTCTCATTTTGCCGACAATTTGAAATTACATAATCATAGAAGCAAAAATTATACAAATTGGTTGAAAAAAAAAAAGATGGAAGATGTTAGTGGGAAAAAAAGTTGAGAAAAAAGTGGACAAAAAAGGGTAGAATGAGAATATGATTTTTGGCGTGTCTTGACACACCAAAAAGTAGTTACTATAAGACACTCAGCCTTCATAGAATAGTATAGATATTATTATTATTATTATTATTATTATTATTATTATTATTATTATTATTATTATTATTATTATCCCACAAATTTTTGAATTATTATTTTATTTGTGATGAATATAGTATTTAAAAAAAGTAGTATCGAATATATTATTATTGTTGTTATTTTATATAAGTAGTATCTGAAAATTTATTATTAATATATTGTTAAAACTATAATAATAAAATTACTATTACTAGATTTATTTTTCATTATCATTATTTTTATCTAATTAACCATTATTAGTATTTTTTTTACTGCATAGAAATTTACCACTATTATTAATATATACAAGTATTATTCGAAATTTTTTTGCATTATTATTTTATTTGTGATTTATGTAGTATTTTTTAATTATTTTATATAAGTAGTATATAAAAACATAAAAGAGCGAGACAAGTAAAACCTAAAGGGGGAGGGGGACTAGGCCAAGACCTCCCCAAAAGGCTATACAACGGTAATAGTAACATCAGAGCAGTTAGGGTAACGGCAAAAAAACAACCAAAACAACCCTAGGAAAGAAATAAATACAGACAAAAAACCTAGACAACTAACTAAGTCATCTACGGCAGTCATCCTGAGCAGAAAAAATCCAGCAGATATCCACAGCCCGAGCTCAATAAAATCCAAATCCGACATAAGGCGCGAAAGAGTGGCTGGCATCATCCAGGACTGGACTAAAGATCAGATCTACGCTAGAAATATGTCCAGAAGTCACGATCAACTGGGGAGTAACTATACAGCAGAGGCCGCGTGGAAAAGGGGAGCGACCGCAAACCAGCAGATCCAGAGCAAAAGTAACAGGAGTATGGCGAAGGGAACTCGAGCCATACCCATAGATCCAAGTACACAAGAAAAACCGGGAAAGGGAGGGCGCAAGAGGTCGCCCACGAAACAGCCATCCAGCAGCAAGAACCAGGCAAGGGGAAACCACAGTGAACGCCTGGAAAATCCATCTCCCTAAAGAAGCAAAGCAAACGGCCGGGAGGCAAAGAAACGCCAAAAAAACTCCGGGAAGAGGCCGGAGAGCTGTACCTGCAAAGAAAAATAAATATCTACATATATCTAAATCTAGGATGACCTAGACCAAAAAGGAGAGCAAACAACGAAAAAAAAAGCCCAAGAAAAATGGCTATAAGCGAGCGTGAGGCTCTACGAAAACCTAGATCTAAGGTAAGGAAGCCCGGAAGAGTCAGAACGGGCCAACGCAGCGATGGGAGTGGTTAAAGGAACACCAATCTCCAACAAACACTGCCTATGATCATGAGCCTGCCGCGCCAACGCATCCGCAACCGAATTCCCTTCCCGATAGATATGAGAGAAATGAACTGGCCTATTCCGCACCAAAACACGCGTCCTCGAAACAATATGGTCCAAATCCCAACGGCACCTCCGAGATCTAAGAATCTGAATGGCAATCTGGGAATCGGTCTCAATCCAAAGGGGAAAAAGGCTAAGGTCAGAACAGAGAAGAATACCCCTCCACATCGCCCAAAGTTCTGCACGGACATTGGACCCCAAACCAATGAACTCACTAAAAAACGCCAAGACCCTACCAGAAGAATCCCGGACAACCCCTCCCACAGACGACTCACCCGGGTTACCTCTCGAGCTCCCATCCACATTGAGCTTGAAGGACCCAGGTGGAGGCCTCAACCAATGGACGATGGCAGTCTTGTGAATCCGTTGGAGGCCGACCGAAATGCCCATCTTCCTCGCAGCCTGAAAAGCCCCCAGCCAAAGACTGGGCTTGATAACAGTTGCGGAATGAGCAAGTCTCAAATAAGACAAAATTTGAAACTTAACCGTCTCCGCAGAGGAGGGTAAGTGACGGTGCTTAGCATCATTGCGTGCAGTCCAAAGGAACCAAAGCACGACAAAAGGAATGAATTCCCTCACATTACCCCCCAAAGACCACTCGCCACCCCTTTTCCAAGCACTGAGAAACAGACTGAAGTTCTCAGTGAGAGGGATGCGAACTCTAAAGATAGCCCCAAATAAATGCCACACAGAGCGGGCGACGGGACCGTCAATGAAAATGTGCGTGAATGTCTCCGACATCTCACAGCACTGGCACTTGGACACAAGGGAGAAACCCCACTGCTGGAGCACCTCATCCACAGGCAACCACCGATGCCAAAACCTCCACAGAAAGAAGGACATGGTGGGCCTCATCCAACGCCCCCAACAGGGAGTAAAGAAATCAGAGACCGAACCTCTCGGTCTGACCTGCTCCCAAGCAGATCTCACAGAAAAAAACCATCAGTGTTGTGGATCCAGATAGTCGCATCCGGCTCATCCACCAAACAGGAATCTGAACGATCTCCTCCGCCACCGAGGGAGCGACGACAGTGCAAAGGAGATCAAAATCCCAGTCTCCCTCCAAAAGGAAGCTGGAAACACGCACACACCGATACCCTCTGACATCACACCTGCTCGACAGAGGGGTATCACCCAACCAAGTATCATCCCAAAAAGAGACATCTCCAAGACCAATCCTCCACCGGATACCAGGCTCCGCACGAGGTCTAATCTGGAGCAAGCGCCTCCAAGTGGGGGAAATGGCACCACGAGGAGGAGCACAAATAGGGCTGACAGTCCAGCAATACTTCCTCGAAAGGAATCTCGCCCAGAGAGAGGAACCCTGCCAGAATCTGAACCACAGCTTCATGGAAAAGCTGTCAACAATGTCCTTGAGCCTGCGAAAACCCAGGCCACCTTCTTTCATAGGGAGGCAGGCACGAGACCAGCGGGCCCAGTGCCACTTCTTCTCTAAGGGTCTAGAGCCCCAAAGAAAAGCATTAAAGATAAGCTCCAATTTCTCCAAAACAGCCAAAGGAGGCTGGATTACCTGGCAGAGATAGATCGGGATCGAAAGGAGCACACTGCGAATCAGCGTCATCCTACTCCCAGGAGCAAGGGAGTGGGACTCCCAGCCCTCCAGCTTTTTCCGGATCTACTGCAGAAGAGGCTCAAAGAGAGAGCACTTGCGGTTCCCACGGAAAAGCGGAGCTCCAAGGTATTTCAAGGGCAGCTGCCCCTCCGCAAACCCTGTGATGCGCAGCAAAAGGGAGCGGCGATGAACGGTCCAGCCCGGAGGGAAGATCATAACGCTCTTGGCCACATTAACGAGCTGGCCCGAGCAATTCTCATAGTGGGCCAAAAAATATTTGAGACGCTGAAGACCGCGGGATCCCCCATTGGCAAAGATAATGACATCGTCAGCATAGGCCAAATGGGAAATAGGAAAATCACAGCCAGACCGGTACCTCATAGCGGAATGCTGGAGGAACAACCGGTCCAAGCCACGGGACAGATACTCCGCTCAAAGAACAAATAGGAGGGGAGATAACGGGTCACCCTGTCTCAGGCCCCTCGCGGAGGCAAAGAAACCAGCAGGGGTGCCGTTGACATTAACCGAGAACTTGCAAAACGAAATGCAAGCCCTCACCAACCTCACAACCTGCTCCGAAAAACCAAACCTTCGGAGGACATCTAGAAGAAAAGACCATTGGACTCTATCATAGGCCTTAGCCATGTCCAATTTCATAATGACATTGCCACCACGGGCAGGGAGATTAAGACTGTGAGTGAGCTCTTGCGCGAGAAGGATATTGTTAGCAATCATCCGCCCCGGCACAAAGCCACTCTGACTCTGAGAAACGAGTCTCCCCACCACCGACCTCAGACGAGAGTATAAAAGCTTCGAGATGATCTTGTTGGAAACATTACACAAGCTGATGGGACGGAAGTCCGTCCAAGCTTGCGCACCCTCGACTTTGGGGATCAAAGTGATCGTGGTAGCAGTGAATCCCTGGGGCATAAGAGAACCCCAAAAGAAATCAAGGACGGCATCCATGACATCATGTTGCACAAAATCCCAGCAGCTCTAAAAGAAAACCAAAGAATACCCATCGGGGCCCGCCACACTATCCCGAGGGATGGAAAATACGACAGCGCGGACCTCCTCCAAGGAAGGTGCGGCAGCAAAGCTATGGTTCTCCTCCTCAAAAATCTCCGAGGAGAAGCCAGAAAAATTCGGAAGATCCAGGACAAACGGATCTCTAGTGAGGAGGCGCTCGAAATAGGCAGCCCCAGACTGCTTGATGAGACCAGGAGAGGTGAGGCAATTACCATCCTCCCAAATACGAAAGATCTTATTAACCACATTCTTCTTCTTCACCATGTTGTGGAAAAGCTTCGTATTCCTCTCCCCATCCTCAAGCCAATTACAAGCAGCTTTTTGCTTCCAAAAATCCGCTTCCATAGCGGTGACTCTAGACAGCTCCTCATTGCACCTGGACAAGAGGGTCCAGCTATGCTCAAAGGGATCCGCTTCACAGGCAGCCTCAGCCAGTCTAACCGACCTCTCCGCCTCAGCGATCTTATCAAAAAGGTTCCCAAAAACATCCCGGTTCCACCACTTGAGGTGGCCCTTCAACCGTTTCAGCTTGGCAAAGATCCTGGGCATGCCTTGCAAAGAGCAGGGCATGTTCCAGTTCAACCTAACGGTTTGAAGGAACCCCGGGTGACGAGTCCACATACTCTGGAACCGAAACGAGCTCGGCCCCCGAGCAAAGACAGGAGCAGACACCAAAAGAGAACAATGGTCCAAAACCGTGCGACTGAGGTGTTCAACCCTGACAGAGTTGAAATGGTCACCCCAATCCACAGATACAAAAACTCTGTCAAGATGCTTCCAAATGGACTTATTCGTCCAGGTGAACGAAGAGCCCTCAAAACCAGCGTAGACTCCAAAATAAAATGATTAAACTCATCCATGGGGAGCTGCCTCCCACCAGAAGAGCCAAGACACTCCGAGGCATCCCTCACGACATTAAAATCCCCCCCGACAAGCCAAGGACCACCAACATGCTTGACCTGCAGCAAAAAAGCCCACAAGTTGCGCCGTAAAATGTAGTCACACTTGGCATACACGAAAGAACAAAAAACATGGGTCGGCAAAAAGGGAGCCGACACGCGAAGATGGAGGAACTGGGTGTGATCAAAGACACACTCCGCCTTCACATCATCCGCCAAAAAAACCCAAATATGACCAGAAACATTCGAAAGAACACTCTGGAAACCCAGACGATGGGTCATGAAGCGCTGGTCAAGTGCAATCATCGGCTCCAAGATAGCCAAGATCTTGACACGCTTCTCTTTCACCAAGGCATGAAGCCTCTCCTGGGACTCAGAGCTCCTGAGTCCCCTGATGTTCCAAATTAGGCACTGCATTTGGAACGGGCGGAGTAAGGCCCCATCTTCTTTCTAGACTCCTGGCGAGTCTGCTGTCGCTTCGTGTCAGAACGAAGCGTTCTCTTTGAGTGTGAGACAGAGAAATCAAAATCCTCATCATATCTCCCAAAATCTCTCCCATCACACGATTCAATCCCACAGAAGGAACTTGAGTCGTCCTCGCTGACAAACTCAGTGGTCGGATCGAGGTCCTGACAAATAGGACCCTGCTGAGCGACAAGCCCCTCAAAGGATAGGGTGGAGGACTCCACAGGAGTCCCAGGAAGCGAGGGGACGGAGTGGCTACTGTGATTCAGAGTACAAGTATCAGTAGCCTCTAAGGCATGCACAGGAGCGGCCTGCGAAAAACCAAAATCCATCTCACCAACCCCTGAAGAGGCACCAACCTCTTCCTCCACCTGACGAGCCCTAGAGAGGTCCAAGCAAGGGTCAGGTCCCTCTTGGGGAGCGACAACAGACTGCGGGTCAGGAGCACCAGCATCTCCTCCCATCGCAGTTTCACTGCACCCAGAAGCAATGTCCTTAAAGATTTTTTTTAAGTCAATGACCTCCATTTTGATTAAAAAACCATTTATCTTAATTTACACTTAACTAATCATTGTACTTTTTGAAAAATAAAATAATAAAATAATTATATATTCTAATTAACGTGATTGGTCAAATTCATACTTTGGCTCTCTCTCCTATTTTCTCTCAATTTCTCTTCTTCGCTCCGATTTTTCTTCTCTTCTCATTTTCATTCACTCAATGCGATTTATTTTCTGGGCTCCATTCACAAGCTAGGTAGTCAGATTTTGTGATGGTCGTATTTTCTTCTTGTGTGATTTCTTTCCTCCATTCACAAGCTAGGTATTCATATTTTTCCTTACTTTTATTTTTGTAAGCTTGTATGCAGATTTTGTGATGGTCTTTTTGTTTATAATGTTGGTCTCTCATGGTTGTCGTGGATGGTCTCCGTAGTTTATAATGGTCTCTCATAATTATACGATGGTCTCCTAGCCTTGCCATGGATGGTCTATGTAGTTTTATAATGGTCTCTCGTAGTTATATGATGGTCTCGTAGCCTTTTTTTTTTTTTGCTTTCATAGTTATATGATGGTCTCCTAGCTTTGCTCTGGATGATCTCTGTAGTTTTATAATGGTATCTCATAGTTATTTGATGGTCTCTTAGCCTTTAATTTTTTTGCTCTCGTAGTTATATATTATCTCCTAGCCTTGCCATGGATGGTCTCTGCAGTTTTATAATGGTCTCTCATAGTTATATGATGGTCTCCTAGCTTATAATTTTTTTGCTCACATAGTTATATGATGGTCTCCTAACCTTCTCGTGATGGTCTCTATAGTTTTATGATGGTCTCTCATAGTTATATGATGGTCTCCTAGCATATAATTGTTTTGCCAATTGAAATATTCTTAACATTGATTTTGTTGTTAATGCAGGATGCCCACAATAAATATTCCTTCTGTTGGGGAGTTTGGTAGACGTAAATGAAATGAGGTTGTCGTTGTGATAGATTGGTATGTGTGATGATATATTGCTTTGTTGGTCTCATGATGGGCTTACTGGCTTCACGATGGTCTCTCATGGTCTTTGTCCAGTGGTCGCCCAGCATATGGTTGCATGGTCTCTAATGGTCTATGATGGTCTTTTTAGTCGTCTAATGGTCGTCCGACATTGTAATGGTCATCTTAGTTTTGCGTGGTTGTTGGTAGTCATTAATGATCACCTTAGTTTTTCATGGTCTCTGATAGTCTCTAATGGTCACCATAGTTGTCTGGTGGTTGTCCAACATTGTAATGGATTCATATGTTATTTGACTTATTTCAACTCAACATAATATTTATTAAGTCATGTTATATCTATATCTCTACATATATAATATATGTCATGAATGTCATATTATATCTTATAAGTTATGATATATATTTATTACATCTACAATATATAATAATTTGTTGCACATCACAATATGTTATAGTATACCTATGTAAATTATGATATATATATATTTATGACACATCTCAATATATATATCATACACAAAAAGATTTAGTCTAACAAAATATATCACATGTTTATGACATATAGCTACAATATGTTACATTACAACATAATATATCGTGGTATATCTATATCTCTATATATTATACCATATTGCATGCATGTAAATGATATATTTATATGTTATGATGTTGTGCATCACAATATGTCATAATATACATAAATATACATATGTAAGTTATGATATATGGATTTATGATATGTATGTTACAATTTGTTGTACATCACAATATGTCATAGTATAACTATGTAAATTATTATATATATATTTATGACGCATCTCAATATATATTATATCATACACAAAAATATTTAGTTAACAAAATATATCACATGTTTATGACATATAGCTACAATATGTTACATTACAACATAATATATCGTGGTATAACTATATCTCTATATATCATACCATATTTCATGTATGTAAATGATATATTTATATGTTATGATATGATGTTGTGCATCACAATATGTCATAATATACATAAATATACATATGTAAATTATGATATATGAATTTATGATATGTATGTTACGATTTATTGTGCATCACAATATGTCATAGTATAAATATGTAAATTATGATATATATTTATGACGCATCTCAATATATATTATTTCATACATAAAAATATTTAGTCTAACAAAATATATCACATGTTTATGACATATAGCTACAATATGTTACATTACAATACAATATATTATATTATATCTATATCTCTATATATCATACCATATTTCATGTATGTAAATGTTATATTTATATGTTATATGATGTTGTGCATCACAATATGTCATAATATACATAAATATACATATGTAAGTTATGATATATGGATTTATGCATGATATATTATATATATATATATATATATATATGTTACGATTTGTTGTACATCACAATATGTAATTGTATACTTATGTAAAGTATGATATATATATATATATATATATATATATATATATATATATATATATATATATATATATTTATGATGCATCTCAATATATATATCATACATAAAAAGATTTCATCTAATAAAATATATCACATGTTTATGACATATAGCTTCAATATGTTACATTGCAACACAATATATATCATGGTATACATAAGACCATTGAGAAACCGTGCTAAGAGACCATGCCACTTTACCGTGCTAAAAGACCATGCCACTTTACCAAAGACAGTTACGAGACCGTGCCACTTTACAGAAGACCATTGCAGAACGATCATTACAGATGACGGAGACCATGCAACTTAACAAAGACCATTGCACAATGATCATTACAGATGACCGGGACCATGAAACCTTAGCAAAGACCATTAGACGACCTTCAATAAGATCATTAGTGACAGGAGACCATGCAAAGACCATTAGACAACCTTCAATAAGACCATTAGTGACCGGAGACCATGCAACCTTAGCAAAGACCATTAGTGACCTTCAATGAGACCACTAGACATTCAATTCAACAAGATCCACAGCAATATTCAAAATCAACAATTCAATTCAACAAGATCAACAAAGTTCTAACATAACAAAATATATAATATGTCTATTTTCCACTCAATGTCCAAAGCCCGTTCCAAATAGATAAAGTAAAGTACTTTCTAAAATCAGCAACTTTTCTCGGTTTAGACTATTCATTATTATCTCCGATATTTTTTTGTAACGTGCTTGGAATCTGTTAGTTTGCACTTGAAAGCCTCTTTTCTGGGAGATAGTTGAGTATCTAAGTTAACCTGTATTCGTAAGACAAAATAATATCAAAATGATATAAATTTTAAGATTACATGATAGAAAAAAACAAAAACAAAACAATAACCGCCTCACCCTATTCGTAATCAAAATATAAGTATGGTTTTTACACATTATAAAAATGGCCTCCGTAGACCATCAAACGGTCTCTAAAAACCATCCAATGGTCTCCTTAGCAAAAACACGGTGCACATCAAAAAATGGTCTCCAAGACACATCATTTTCTTGTTTTTTTTTCCTTCGTTTCCAGTAAAAAAAGAAAAAGAAAGAGTTGAATAAATAAAAAAAATCCAGAGAAAGTTCATGGCCAAGAGGAAAGGCACATATTATAAAAATGGTCTACATAGAAATGGTCTCCATAGACGGTCTCCTGAAACTATCTAATCTTGAGGCAAAACATGTAAATAAACTAGTGCAAAAAATATCATAAACCATTGAAAGGTTTCAAAAAACCATCTAATGGTATCTATAATCCAAAACCTCTATAACCCCATATCAAGAAGCTGATAATTATCGTACTTGACCAACTAAACTTTCTTCAAACATTTCTTCAATTTTCGATCTGTTCATTATTAATAATTTCGAAAACAAAAGATTTCAAAATTTCAAATATAAACGGCCCCTTCCATGCCCTGAAAACCTTAAATTCACAATATTCAAACTTATTCGTATCTCAATTCTGCCAAATTAGTCGTTGCTAAGTTAGGGCAAATCACAGATATTTTAAATTGATCTATGAAAAATCACCTATATATTCAAATCATACAAAACATTAAAACCCAGAAACTATTGCAAACAAATTTCACAATATTTTAGCAAAATATGTAAATAAACATACAAGAACTCTTTCATTCGACATCGTAAGTAGAAATCGTGTGTGGTGAAGAAGATGGGCTCTCGAAAAATATGATTGTGGTAGGAAGAAGATGGCCACCGGAGTGTGAATATATTTTTTGGAGAAATATATGAAAGAATAGAGGAAGATGGTCACATGAGGGAAGATGGTTTCTGGAGACTATAAGGAAGAAGGGTTTACGAGCGAGGCAAGGCAAGAAGTTTACATAAGAAGTGAAATCTGGTTTTAATTTTTAATAGTTGGATTTGTGAATAAATATGTTTTAATAATTTATTTAATAGGGATATTTTGGTAATATAACAAATGAAGGTTATTTTTTAAAAGTGATATAAGGTGAAGGTCATATTTCTAAATCTTCCAAAGAACGCGACGCACAATATTTCAAAATGAGAGTTAAAAAGTTGTTTATTTTGCTTAGGTAGCTTGTAATATATGTTTTATTATCGTCACATGAACCACATAGAAGAGTATAAATGCAAAATAAGTAATATTCGTTGGATTTAGTTATTTTGGGAAAACAAAAACCAAGACAAAAAAATCCAAGTTACTGAATGAAAACCAAATTTTGACAAGTTAGAGCCTACAAGACTAAAATCCACTCTAAAAAAAAAGAGACTAAAATCCAAAAAATGCCTATTTACATGACCAAAAATCCTAATTTCCCTCGCATGCATTATGTGCTTAGGTTTCACTTTTTACTTTTTAAAGAAGTTTAAAATTAGGGCAAATTATTTTAAAATCCCCAAACCCAAAAATTTCTTTCTCTTAACTCCCTACACTCAAATTTCTTTGTTTCAACTCCCTAGTGGTCTCCAAATTTGTCTTAACAAAGTGTTTAACATTTAATCCTTTGTACATGACATTGTTTTACCTATCGAACCAGTTCAGGTAGAGCAGAACTATCGGTCACGCAAGGTTTCCAGCCGATATACTCTGGATTAGGGTCCAACATGCTTCCGTAAGATAAATTAAATTTAAAAATCTCTTTGACCATAGTGTCGTTGGGTCATACCTGCCGAGTTTTACGAAGTGCTCCTCATACTCCAACCACGCAGTCGCAACAGATGATTTCTGCACAAGCTCCTTCAACGACACCCAACACAGCCTTAATTCGTTTTCTACCTTAAGGCGTATGGTATATGAATTTAATTATAAAATATGAGCATGAAAGAACAAGAGACTTTAGAAAAATTATTCAGACATAATATTATTACATAAATCAACTCCTTTGAAGAGAAGAAGACAACTTGTTTAGCTATTCATAGTAGCCTTGTTCTTGAAATACATAAAAGGAAAATTTAATACAATAGAGAGAGAAATATTACAACAATTTATTTGTAAGAAAACTGAAGGGAATGATCGATGTCTTCAGCTTCCTTGAACGCTTGTATTTATAGCTGAGGTTCCACTCGTTTCACCGAGAAACTTCAGGGAATCTTACAGTTGTTTGTCTTGTCCTTCTATGCCATTCTTAATGGCATCTTTAGCTAGTGGATGAATCACTCGTTATTCACCTTGTCATGTTATGCCATTATTGATGGCATCGTTTTTTGGTGGAGGAGTCACATGTCGTCCTTTTTCTTTTGGCTCTATCCTCCTCACATGTCTTCTTTATTCTTGTCGGGGCATCTTCTGTTTTTGCAGTGGTCCCCTGAAAAAACGCATCTTTGGTGGTCCCTGTCCACCTTTGCTTGTCTCGGAAAAATCTTTTCGATCCGTTCGGGGTCTGAATGTTTTTTCGAACTCTGGCTCCTTCTGATCAGGACATTCTGGGCAGATAACCTCTGACCATCTTCCTATGTGAGCCATGTTACAAAATATTCGGCGAGTTTCTTTACTCCCCGGTATCTTGTTGTTCCACAAAAAGTTTCTCTTCTTTTCGAAGAGTTCTTTCGCGAAAGCCGTAGTTTTTCCTGTCATTGTGTTGAACAGGAACGATCCATTCACAGAATTCTAATAGAATTTAAACGGAAATTTGACTTTGTCCATCTCAGTGAGACAGACCTAAATACCCCATGCCCTTCTGGTTGAGATTTCATTTTCTCCAAAAATGGACACCAAGGGTATTTCTTCAGCTTTAGGATCCTTGATAAATTTATGGCTCGTCATATCAGGTCTTCTTAGCTTGATGAAATGAAAGGGTTCGTGTGATCCTTTCCCTGTTGGTTCTGGAGCTGCACTGAAAAAATATAATTCAAGCACATCTCCTCTGGACAAATGATCATTATTTGCCCATGTTTCTTGAACTGCTTCCCGAATCCATTTTTTTAACTGTGATATCTCCGGGAAGCTTGGCGACGTTGTATAAACTGAGGCCAAAGCCCCAAATTCATACCAGAGCTTTACATCCTTAAGATTGACATTGTTTTTTAGCCAAACCCTTGGATATATTTCTGCAACATCAACCCTGCAAGTGTTCGGATTGATTTCATTCCTTGTCTTCAATTTCTCCCACTTCTGTTGATAAACCTGGAATGGAGAAATAATAGCTGGATTAGTATCAATCTTAGATTTACCCTTGTCAATATTGGGCCTAAGATTGATCTCTTTCTATTTTACCCCAGAGGCGGAGGGTTGACTTGATGAGTTATCTTCATCAATTGTTGCTTCATCCAATTCATCAAAAGCTGATGATAGATTAGCGCTTGTTTCTTGGGTTTTGGAATCCTCAACCTTTTGTTCTACAACCAGTGGCTGTATTTTCTCTTCTTGTAAAACCAATGGTTTTAACATTTCCTGTTTATGAGAAACCAATGGTTTCTCTATATCCTTAACAATTGGCCCTTGAATAGCAGCCCATAGTTGAGTTTGAGCTTGCATACATCCAGTAATACGATTAGATATTTTGATCCGATCAGCTTGCTGTAACCTTCCAGCCATTTCAGCATTAATGACTAACTGGTTGAACTCGGTTTGAAGCAACCCAAGATGTTCCCTGAGATGCCTCTGCATTTTCATGATGGAATCCACATCACTGCCTTCCATCTCTTGTTAAGAAGTCTGCAAGAATATTTTCATGAGATTTAATAATAACAATATCAAAAATATAATTTTGACATAATGCTTGCCATTTTAATAACCTAGCTTTCTCAGGTTTGGATTCAATCTTATTTCTTAAGAAAGCTTTTACCTGGGTGTTATCAACCTATAACGTGAATTTTTTAGCAAGTAAAAATAATGACCATTTTTCAAAAGCCCTTTTAACTGCATAAAATTCCTTCTCGTTGATATGCCATCTGATGGCCTCAGATTCTGAAAAAAAGACCGCTACAGTATCTGCATGGTATTTCTCAATCCGGGGTGATCTTGGTAAGGATAGCAGCCCACCATTCGTCACTGGCATCCGTGAATAATACCAGATCATCTTCATCTACGGGTATAGCCATTTTTGGGAGATTCTTACATATCTGCTTTAATTGGTTTACCTCTTTAGTATGGTCATCGGTCCATATAAACCTGACATCCTTTTTTAACAAAGGACTGAACACCTTTCTGTACATGGCTAGGTTGTTTATGAACATCCCTGCAAAATTAACTACTCCTAGAAAACTCTGGAGTTGTTTTACATCTTTGAGTTTATCTGGAAAATTCTTTACCTTTTCCACAATATGGGATTGTAGAATTATTTCAGTTTCATCAATCTCAATACCAAGGAATTCAATTTTCCTTGTTGCTATTACTGCTTTCTTTTCAGATAAAACGAGTCCTTCTTGTTTACAAATTTTAGAGAAAATCTCTAAGTGTTTAACATGTTCGTCTATATTTTTTGATGCTATAAGAATATCATCAATATAAACAAACATAAAGTTGAAATAATCTTTAAAAAGATTATCCATCTTTCTTTGAAATATTTGGGGTTCATTGGCCAATTCCATAGGCATAACTTTCCAAATATAGTGTCCTTGTGGAGTAGAGAAGGCTGTGAATTTCTTACTGCCTTCTTCCATTCGAATCTGGTAAAATCCAGACTTACAATCAAATTTTGAGAACACTCTAGAATTTCGTACACAGCTAATTATGTGTTCTCTACTAGGTATGAAGTATCCATCAAACTCCAAGATTTTATTAATACCTTGGTAGTTAATAATTAACTTGGGTTTCCCTTTTTTTATTTCACCATAATTTCTGACCAGAAAACCTGGGCTGCTATATGGTGAAACTCCTTCTTTGATTAGACCAAGGTCCAAATGTTCCTTGATAATCATTCTCATATCGCTTTGATCTATTATGTTCATTGGGATAGGCTTATATCTGACGAATTCATAATATTTGCCTTCCTTTAGAGTAAGGCTGGCTTTGAGTTGATTTCTATCCCACCATGCCAAAGGATGCTCATTATAACTTTCTTTGAGCCTTTTTTGACATCTTCAAGGGATACCTTATTTTTTAACTCTATATCTCTGTGATTTAGAGTTACCTTGAGAAGATCCATATCCTCTGTTTGGAGTTCTTGTTCTGTTGTTATTTTCAACATGGTTTCTCCAAACCTTCTTGGATCTTTCATTTTTGCACTACAACAAAAACGGGATACGACAACGGATATAATCCTTTGTCGTAGGGGTCAAAAAACCGTTGTACTTTAAGGTGTTGTCGAAAATATACCCAACGACAACAGATAAAATCCGTTGTCATTGCTTTCAAAAGACAACGGATTTTATCCGTTGTCGTTTCTTGCAAAAGACAACGGATTTTATCTGTTGTCTTTTCCTTGAAACGACAACGGTTTTTATCCGTTGTCGTATATAAAACTTTTAACAACATCGAAAATTACAACAGTTTTAAAATGACAAAGACAACGGATTTTATCCGTTGTCGTTGCTCAAAAAAAAACAAAAAAAATAATTTTAATATACAAATTTTTAATATTATAAATGAAACAAAAATTAAAATTTCTAAAATAAAATTTAATATACAACTTTTCAATATTACAAATCAATATTCTAATTCTAAATTCTAAATCAATCTACACTGGAAAATATATCGATTGAGTTATGAATTAATCTATATAAATTAACTCGAAACTTTCCTATACATCGAGTTATGAACTATTCTATATAAATTAACTTGGAACATTCTTTCTAGATTAATATCCACCATTATCCCTTGCATCCCGACTATCTGCACAAGTTGACAAATTCAAGTAGTAGAAAAGATGTCAAAATTCTGGAATTCGAATTCATAAAACGAAAATGCTGGGAAGACTTGATGGTAAAGTTCCAATACAAATCCATAAAACGAAAATTCCTCAGGTCGATTTTAGGAAAATAAGGAGTACTGGCAATATAAAGAATCAGCGTAAACAAAACTATACACTACAAGAAAAAAAGGATACGACAACGGATATACCAAGAAGACCCAACAGCCAAAACTACAAGTAACAACAAATACCAAATAGTGCTACAATCCATTTACAACAATCAACCACACAACTATATAATTCAATACGCATAGCCTCCGATTCAAGAACCACAAACGGACCAAATGGTTGTTCACTGGTTCATTTCATAACTACATAATTTCAGTAACCCAAAGATCTACCTCTCATTGACAATAGATAACTTGAGACAGTAAAGTACAGCTGCATTCCCTGAATCCAAATCTTTCATCATTTGTTGTCAAGAATATAATATAATCGATAAAGTATACGTACCTAGTAATCAATATAATCTTGTATGCATTTCCTCCATTCAGAAGGGTCTTCATTAATTTCTTCCATTGAGTACTCTGTTTTCACGAACTTCAAACCACAAATAAATTATATTTTTACCCAAATAATTTAAATGACTTTGCCAAATAATAAAAATACAATTATTTGAGAAGATTTACTATTGCGGATAGTGAATGCTTTTCACTGTTAACATTTCCCTCAATAATATCTCTCATAAATCTCATCACATAAAAAGTACATTGTTTTGAATCTGGTTGTCGAGGACCCTGTGTAGGAGAAAGCAAATGTCAAAACTACAGAAAATATTTATAGATGAATCACAAGTAAGCAGAATTGACAGAATCCCTTTTAGGGAATTTATCTATAATCCATGTAAAATACGAATAAATGATTGTATAACCTGAAAATATGGCCGTGGACAGAGGTACCAAGAAAGAAAATCCACCAATCAAAGGACTCTAAATGATTCTACTAATCAGCAATATTTGAGTGAAAAAGAGATAATTTCTCAAAAAAATAAATTTCAGAGTTGATATTCAACTACAAACATAATGCAAAATTGTGGAAAGAATTTTTTAGTAGAGTTTCTGTTTTTTAGATTTGGGTACTTGTTGCGTTTCATTGCTTTATTCTTTTATTAGTTGTAAAAATGTTTTTCTCTGAGCTATACCATACCATCAATAAATAATAGCATTATTAAAATTTTCATATATATGCCCAAGTATGTATGTAGTCCCATCTAAACTTAAACCAAGTATGTAGCCCCATGCGTATGAATCAATATCTATATCTATTTTCCTATAATGAAGAAACTTCTACAATATAATATACACAAACCTATGTTACCCTTTCCCAATTCCCCTTTTTTTTTTTGAGTCGATACAGCTCGTATAAATTAATATTTTCATATAGAAAAAAGAAGCATTGAATCCAATAAAAAATAATAAATTAATCCACCCAAAAAAGTCGTTGGACAACCTTATCTGAAATCTTGTCCCCCCTCCATCAAGAAGTGTTGGATTTTTACAAAGGAGAGTAATTCAGGTGGGTTTGGATCTGCACAAAGACTGACGCGGGGGAATTCTACAATCCCGGAGACAGGAATTCAACCATGAAATTCGTAATCAGGTCATTCCAGCTCACATTTCACAGGAAAAACAAACATCTGGCGATCGACTCTTACTTGCCATACTTCATAAACGAGTCAGAAAACAAGAAACATGAGAAGAAAACGATCAAGCTTTTCACAATTGATCACGACAATAATCTATACACATTATAGCTCAAATGATCGATAAAAATCAGATAATTTCCTCAAAAAGTTGAAAAGAATTCAATAAAGCTATATAACACGCCAAGCATCACAGCTAAAAAATCTTCAGAACACTAAAACCATACAGAATTGCGAATTAAACCCATAAGATCAAGAATTTAAACAATAAAAAAAACTATTAAAAGAACAACATTTTCAATTATGCTCAAGATCATTCAATTAACAAAAAAATTAGCCAGAAGAGGAGAAAAAAAAGCAGCAAAAAAGCTGCTGTTCATGGTGGTCGATTTGCAATTCCTAACTCATAATATCGTGAAAAATAAATTTATTCGCAAGAAAGATCTTAATTAATGTTTTTACAGGCTCAACCTCAACTATTTCCTTGAATATTTGGGCACAAAGCTTCAGGGTGAGTTCTATTTGTGTATTGCTGTGGATTTCCAAATACAGGTTGTCTTGTGCTTGCAGAATAAGTTTATTGATTTCTGTGATCGGCTGTAAAGTTCTAAAAGAGAAAGAGTCTTAGTATGATCCAAAACTAAAAGAGAACTCATTATTAACAAATCTACTCATTTACGAGCTCCCAAAATCGATAACAAACTGATAGCGAAAGGAAAGACCATTGTTTACTTTAGAAGATCTGCAACAAATCCTCTATACTAAAAGAATATTTCACCATCCTTTAAACTTTTAACTCCGAATTCCACGGTTAGAACCACAATATTTGTTCTTAAAGTAGCAAAGTAACACCAACACTAAGATCAATCAGATTATCAGCACTTCATAAACTTCCACTGCTTGAAGAAGCGTCCATAATTTCAACTTAAAAATGCAAGAAAAATATTATCCATACGTAACAACAAGATTCTGTTTTCACTCTTGACCCAGAAATAAACACAAGATAAATAAACCAGAGAAAGTCACCTCTAACTTCTCTGCTATTAGCAAGGGAAAAATAGGCCCTGCAAGCAAAATCATGAAATGAACTCTTCAGCCTTGCAAGCTGCAACAGAAAATGGCATCAAGAAATTAATAGAATCCAAGAAAAAAAATAATGTTTCCAATACAAAAGCAAAGGCCATAAATGGAGTCGAGCCCCGAGCAGTGAAAGGGAATGAGTTCTGAACTGAAATTTTTAATTACTATTTTGTACAAAAACAAATTCATAAAAATCATGCACGTATGTCTAGGACACACATATTAAAAGGAACTATTTCTCGTAACTTAAGGATTTGGAGATTAATTTTTTTAACTTAAAAAACGGCATAATCGGTGCCTAACATAACTCAAATTCTACTGTTAGGTTACTAGAACAGTACCAAGGCTTCAATTTAAGGAATGGATTCAATCATTCTTAGAGTTTACTCGAAAGGATTTTGGCCAAAGGTTACTTGCAAATTTGTTGATTCATTTGGATGGATTAACGCATTTCACAACTAATATTGCTAGCCAATCACAGATTCTCAAAGAATTTATTCTCTGATATTTTAAATGCAAGTCCTATGATATAAATGAATTCCAGCTTATTTACTTCAGCATAGTTGAAGATAATAAAGTTCTCTTCATACCTTAAAAATGACCAGTCCCAAGCAATTTGAGATTCGATTCGAAGATCCAAACCCTCAGAAATGGTGTCATCCGTTGAAAGAAGACGGGTTCGCAGCGTTTATGAGCCAAGACCGGTTAAGTTTCACTTGAGTTTCCTCTTCCTCACGAGACCTCAAAAATTTAATGCCAGAGATCCTTAAAAAGATTCCATAAAGACCAGAAAAGTAGAAATGAAAAGAAATTAAAAACACAAACTTCTCGCGCAACTACGGTCGAACAGGGGCACGAATTTGAAGATTCAGGTCGGCATTCCTTGCTACATTGGCGTCAACATGATGGTTAGGACAACCCAAGCGTACTTTTACCCAAACATTTATCAACAAATGTCGCAAGCGCAGACAGGAGAGGGGAATTCAAGGGCCGACGGTGAATGCAAGGGAGGTGGTGGGCGGCGATGGGTGGGTTGTATTTGAGCTCGAGTAAGGGGCGGAGGTGTGTTGAGGAAATGGAAGGAGCGGGGCGGAGAAGAGGGCCTTGAGAGCTGTGAGGGGAAGGGAGGGAGCGGGCGGCTAGGGTTGGGTTTTGGAGCGGGGCGTAAATGTGAGTGTGAGAGTGAGAGTAAAAATAAAGGTGTATTTTTTAATATTAAAACCAAATATAACAACCACAACGGAAGAGAAAAGTGTGGAACAACTGTTGTCGTATCACAGTAAATATATTTTTATAGACAATGGTTATTAAAAACCGTTGTTGTAGGTTAAAAAAACACGTTTATAGACAACAGTTTTTAAAAACCGTTGTCTTAGGATAAAAAAACCCGCTCATAGACAACGGTTATTAAAAACCGTTGTCTTTCACCTATTAAAGACAACAGTTTTTAGTAAACCGTTGTGTATGAGCGCGTTTTTTGGACATATGACAACGGTTTTAAATAAAACTGTTGTTAAAGACTAAAAGACAACAATTTTTGCTGAAAACCGTTGTCTTTATTGTGTTGTGTATTACCATATTTGTTGTAGTGTTGGGTGAAAAAATTGTCCCTTATCACCATGCTGGCTGCAAAATATTATCGGCAATTGTCGATAAAAAGCAACATTGAGTCTTTGAACGATAATTTTATGATCACAAATTGTAGTGAACATAAGTCTTCTTGACTCATTGTCTTGTGTGTACTTCTTAAACATTTGTAAGGAGTTGTTTCCTAACAAGATATCAGCTCCTGTATCATGGAAATAGATTGGTGGTGTCTTTACCTTGTACCAAGGTGTTTGACCTGCTCCTCCCACAAGGATTTCTGCTTGTTTTATTTCTTTGCAAAGAATTACAATTCTTCGAGAGAAATCTTGTCCAGCAATTTTTGGCAAGTCCTCTTCACATTCTTCAGGAAAGACTCCTCTTTTTGCTGTACAAATTCCTGCTCCCGAGTCAATATAAGCTGCAAAGTATTCAGCCTTATATTGTTCGTATAACATCCCAATTGGAATGTAGATGGAGAAAGGACTTGTTGTCATTTTACTTAAAGGGATTACTAAATGGTCCTGCCATTTTTAGTAAACTGCATTGTAACTCAGTAATCCGATTAAGACTATTTAGCCTTAATACTTCTAAGGCCTCAGTAGGTAGAGTATTGTTACTCTTTTCTACTTCTTCAATGTGTTCTAGTAAATCATGCTCATGATTTACTAATCTCAAAAGTTGCTTCTTTCTCTGTTTGTGAACAAATTTCTCGAATTTGATTAAGGGATTGTCCCTTATCCGATTCTCTTGGTTTTTCATCTCGTAGAATTCTTATTGAATCCTCCAAGTCTTTTCTTTTGTCATGAACTCTATTCCCTTTTCAAGACGTTTCCATGGTTTATGATCCTCCAGGAACTCTAGACCCAGAATGAGCTGATCCACTTTTTTTCCTGGAACTCCCCAGATTTGAACTTCCAATTCTCCAATATTTATCACTCCTTGGTAAGTTCCTTTTTCCTGTTGTTCCAAATAGTAAATCGAGTTACAAGGGAACTGGTTCCGATGACTTGTAATTTCGAATACTATTTTTACTTCTTTCCATCCTTCTGGAGATCTAAGTTTTCCTATTATAGAAAACTTATTTTCTTCTGGTGGAATTTCTTGAATAGGAGATTTGTCCCATCTCCTACTTGTCATTCAGTTTTCTTGGAAAGATAACCTTTGGGGTTCTATTTTAAGGTCTCTATATAGAACTGGTATGTCTTGAATTTGAATGTTTGTTTTCTGAATTAAAGGAAACTCGATTCTTTCCGGGTATATTGCTTGAGCAACTTTCCCAAAGATCTCTGGAATTTCAATGAACTCATTTCTAATAAATAATTCAGAATGATGAGTATTAGAAAGAGCATATGAAATTTGATATGTAATAGAATATGGTCTATTACCTTCCTTCATTAGTCTTTTTTCCTTGAAGTTTTGATGCAACGTCAAGGCTCGACTAAAGTCTCTGTCAGCTAAATTGTAGGTTATTCTTGGATAAATAACTCCTACAATTTTTTCTGCACAAAGATTTCCTGAGATAGTACCCAGTACAACATCTTGAATATTCCCCATTCTTTTATCACATACTACGATATCTATGGGTGAATCTATTCCTTCCTTAAAAGTTGCCTTAATCATTATTTGGATTGCTCTAATATGAATCCAAGACATCGTCCTTGCTGCCTCACTTTTCAGCTTTTGCAATTCCTCTCTTATTTCTTCAAAAGGAATTAACTGCATCTCTATTTGATTACTTGTTAACTCCATAGGGATTGTCATTTCCCTTCTGGATACTTTGTAAATCAAATGATGTCTTCTTTGTCTAAGTCCTAGGTTTCCTAAGACTCTTTCTACTTGTCCTGCCAAAAATCCTTGGTACTTCTGTAACGTTGAATTTTCTCTCATAATCCTTTGGACCATATTATGAGATATAGTTGTTTGACTAAAGAACCCAGCCAAACTCTCATTTGTTTCATGTCGAAACACTTCTTCTTTATTCTGATTCTGATTCTGATTCTGATTCATCATCAGATTCTTCTTGGCTAAACAACATCTCTTCTTCGTATATGCTTTCATCTGAGGGGATATCCTCAATTGATATACTTGGACTAGATCTTGAAAGAATACCGCAGCATCCATATTCGGCGTTGCTTCAAAGAGTTTAAATCTTTTTTTCTCGTTTTTTGGACAGTTTGTAGATATATGTCCTCTAGCTCCACATGTCCAGCAGTTGCAATCTTTGAAACTTTCACTTGCTCTTGTATGAGTTCTTCTGAAAGTTCTTCTAGATGGTGTTCTTCCCCTGCTTTGTGATAAGCCTGTTGCTGGGGATGTTCTTGTAGGTTCACTTCTTCTACCCGATCTATAGGATCTGGCCTTTTGTTTGGACCAAAATGTTCTTGGTTTCCAAGAACTTTTCATTCTTTGATTATAGGGATTATTTCTGAATTTCTTCCTTTTAAATCCCTGTGATCTGTTTCCAATTATCGTTGGAAGATCATTTTCTTTACAACATAAATGTGTACGTTTATCTATACCCCTTATTTTCTTGTAGTTCTTCTGTAATGCTGCCATGTGGCACCTTTCTGCCAATTCCTTTCAAAAAAGAGGCGCATCTTGCCAATGTATCAAGATTACCTGGAACGTATTCTTTAATCAGCATTTCTCTCCAGGGACTTGGCATTTTTGTGAAAAATAGCTAAATAGCTACATTTTCCTCGACTCCCGAATTTCATCTGTATTTAGTGAATAATATAATGTATTCATCAACTAAACAGGTATCATGTAACTCGAGGCTATACAGAGCTTGAGTATATCTTATCTTTTTCTCTGTATTTTGATTATTGAAATAGTCTACCCCTATGAATTGTGCTTTAAATAGGGTGATCATTCTTCCTCCAATCTCGCTGAGGGATTCTCCTGCTAAGATTGATTTCTTAGTTTCTGGCATAGTCATCTCCCAAGCGATCTTGACAGATCCCATTAGACTCATTTTTAGAAGTTTAATGAATCCTTCTTTATTGAGAACTAATGTTCCTGCTGCTATTCTCATAGCTGACGTCCAATCATCTATGAGATCTTATCTGTTTTTGAAGTCCAAAACATCAAGGTTTAACATAATCCCATAAGGATGTATCGGGTCTAAAACAGTTTTTCCATAAGCAGTTTGATGTAGTGGTATCTTACTCCTTCTTGATCTGGTTCCTGCTGGATGTGAATTTTCTCCAACATGATACTCACTATGTGGTTCTTCTGTTTTAACCACATATCTTGAGGAATTCCCTATGGGTTGTTCACCCTCAGGAGAATTCATTTTTAGATCTACTACTTTGAGATTCGCAAAAGAATCCGCAAGATCTTGTATATCCTCGAGATTTAATCTTTCTAAAGTAGTCATCAGATAGTGTTTTTTTCTGATACTGCTTTTATAAGATTAATCATCATTTCATCATCAGTTAAAGATTTTTGAACCATTTTGGTTTTACCTTTCTGATGTAACAAAGGTTCGGTACCAAACGAGAGTGGTAACCTTCCTCCGGTGTTTCCTTTTCTAGAACCAGAAGTTTGTTCTAGATTTGTGATTTTAGTTTGAAGATCCTTTAGAGTTACAATAATTTCTTCTTGTTTCTTAAGGATTCCTTCAATCTGCCGAGGTATTTCATACAGCTGATTGTTGTAATATTGTACCGTCTTTTGAATTTCTCTAAGATCTCCGGAGAGTTTAGAGGAATCTGAGGTAATCTCTAAAAATTGAGAGATAGAAATCATCTTTCTTTATCCCTTCAAAATTGAGAGCATTAATCACAACCTGTTGTAAGTAATCTATTGTGAATAGATTAACTTGTTTATAGGATTTTATATTAATAAAATCCTCTTGATTCAAACCTTCGTTTGAAGTCATCTTTTTGTAAAAATCTTCTTCTCAACAAAGGAAAGTATGAATTAACGAATAATATAAAATATGAATAATTAACCTAAAGCTTTGATATCATTTTTGCGAATAATTCAAGTACCAAAATTGAGCACAATCATTGCATAAATGAAGTATATAAATGCATAAATTGGGTACAAGAATTAAACATTGGATTTGACCAAGCTTGGTGGTCCTAGGGAGTTTTAAGAAAGAATTTTTATTGTAGGGATTTATAAAAAATTTAGGTTTGGGTTTAGGGATTTATTCACACTTCACTCTTAAAATTATGCAAGGGTTATTTTTAAATATTTTTTAAAACCATATATATATTAGAAATAATTGTTTTGTGGCTTCCACTTACTTAAATATGATATCAATATTTTTATTACAGGCGAAAATTTCAAATAGTCAAAGTGGGCTGACCGCGGGGAAAATGATAGTTTTGGTCTCGTAAGTTTACATTTTTGTTTACTTTAATTTCAGTCATGCTATATATTCATCAATGTAAAGTTAGTCTTTTAATTTGAAAATTTTCTTATATTCTTTATTTATTCATTAATTTTAACAAGAGTTCTCACGTGACAATATGACATCAAAAAATACACGTGCCGCTTGAAACTGCAGATGCGACGTCGGTCACAACAGACATATCGATAAAAAAAAATCAAAATAAAAAAAATAATTGAAAAGTAACACTTACATAACCAAAAATGTAAAAAATTTCCGTAGAACATGTTTTATTGAAGAGCAATTATTGTATTTCTGTAACTTAAAGTTCGTGAATATTAAATGTGTGTTCAAACTATGGTTGTGTGTTTTTTTTTTTTTTTTTTTATTTACTAAAGTATCTCATGTTAACCAAGTCAATATGTTTGAATTTGTAATTTATCATTTATCTCTATTAAATTGCATTAGAACTACTACATTCATTAAATTCTCATATATTATTATTCAAATAAGAAATTTTAAGAAATATTATTTTTAACTGATTGAGATAAAATATAACAGATGCAAAGTGTCAAAACAAAATAAATTAGAGTACTTAAATTCGAAACACATGATTCATATATTAACATAATCCACATGTTCAAATTATTTACATTCGTTTCACACATAAACGGTGTTTAGTCCCGCAATTAGGTACTTTTCGTGTTCATTTGCTTTTACGCGGTAGTTGCGGGGCTTCAACAACTTCTTCTTCGTTCTTCTTATTCATCATCATCTTCTTCTCATCACCACCAAATCCACGTTCAAATCAAGAATTGGGCGAACCTGGCCATATGATGCACCCATTGATTGTAGATGAGAATATCCTATGCATGTGATTGGTGATATGTTATGAATTGGACGCATTTCCCCATTTTGATAGTGATGTCTGCCAAATAATATTTTACTGAAAGAAGGTTCATAAAGCTTCTGTGGAGTTTTAAAGTCAAGTTGTGTCTATGAAGTGAATTTTAAATCCATACCACCTATGTGAAGGTTTTCGTGTGTATCTCACCGGTGGATTTAAGAAACCTCGTGAATTGACTTGGGTTACAGGCGTGGTTCTGGCAGTATTGACCGCATCTTTTGGCGTAACTGGTTATTCCTTACCTTGGGACCAAATTGGTTATTGGGCGGTGAAAATTGTAACAGGTGTACCTGAGGCCATTCCTGTAATAGGATCTCCTTTGGTAGAATTATTGCGCGGAAGTGCTAGTGTGGGACAATCCACTTTGAACCCTTCCTGAAGCTAATAACATGATGATGAATAAAAAAAACATTATGATAAATAAAACATGTACTATATATGAATACATGTACCATATGAAGTTTGAGGCTTACTTTGTGGCCATTCAGGAGTCTGGAATGATTGTGCATCCTCTTCATCTTCATTTCTCTGGCGACGACGTCTATTTGTATCCCTTTTCCCGATGATGATGTTGCTGGGGTGTTCTAATGGCCATTTCATATAGAAAATCACCAATTTGGATTGTATTTTTAACAGCTTCGACAAGTGCTTCACGCGGTTGATCATCAACCGAAAGACCTCTAAACATATTCCTTAAATTCAATGCTTCGTCTCTCTAAAATAAAATAAACATTATTAATTTATCAAACACATGAACCACAAATTTTAATAATAATGCAAAGTGCTTGAAATAAATATTTTAAAATTCGCTTACCACAACACGCTTGAAATAAGCGTAACCGGACTGATAACCATGATCCATTTGTTCGGGCTCGATAGGAGATATAAAACGACGAGTTATAGAATCATACCAAGTCTCGTAATCATATCTCATGCTGAAATCTTCAACCAATTCACCTTGAGCAATCAAATTACGACGATTTTCCCACGCATCCACCATTTGTATATGATGCTTGGCCCAATCGTAGTTTTTGCGCCCCCGTCGTGAGCATTCGTGTAACTTATCTCCATCAAGTGCTGGTACTGGGATGTTTTGTGACATTCCAAATTGCCGAAGAACTCTATTAGGGCGATGCATCTCCACAATGTGAAAACATATAAGTGGGCACACAGATCGCCAGAGAGTGGTATGTCTACACTCCATGGGCAATGACAAAACATCCGTTGCTTCGAGATCGTATACATGCCATTTAAACTGCAATGGATGAACAAAATAAAAAACGTATAAAAGTGAAACATCGTATTGATTTCAAAAATTATATTTACATCATATCAATACCTGACCATCACCCATCTTGTCAAGTACATCACGAATGATTCGCACAGAGTGTGTAGGTATATGTGTCCATGAGAATACATGTTTCCACCTGCATGTATGTTAATTTCTCAAGGATTTTAAAATGAAGATTAATTTCAATATTTTATATCATGTTACAATTATTACCTTGCACCATATGGTGGAATTGGAAGAATATCATCACCACCTACTGGATTTTCAGGTGGCGCGAGTAAGTTGCACCCCAAACTGTCCGGACATAGAGGAGTCATTCTAGACCACGCCCAAATCTACGAAAGCATTTGAATTCAGTACTAATATGCATGGAACAAATAAAAATATACGCATAATACATGAGTGTAACAAAGAAAATTGTACACGCAATAAACTGTAATAAATATACCTGTAAAAGATATAAAGGACCCGCTATTTCTTGTTTTCCTATTGTAGAAGCGGCACATAACTCATGATAAAGATATGCTAGTACAGCGCTTGCCCAACTATAACTCCGAACCCGACGAATATCTTGCAAAAAATGCAGGTACAACAATTTGACCGCACACCCTTCGGAATCAGGTAGCATGCAACCACCAATAATCATCAAAGCAACACATCGAGAATATTGTGTTACTTCTATATCTGTACTATTGTCGTCAATTACTGTTTGTGTGCAATGCGAATGCAAACTTGTCAACTTTAAACTATTGGCTCTAAAATCTGTCTGAATTGGCGCAAAACCTAACCATTCAGCACAATAACTCTGCCACACAGGTAACTTGAAAGATACATCAGTGCCAATGATAGGGTCACCGTCCACATTAAGACCCCAAATCAACGCAACATCTTGTAGCGTTATTGTTGCCTCGCCAACTTGTAGGTGAAAAGTATGGGTTTCTCGACGCCATCTTTCGACTAGAGCAGTTATCAAATGATTATCATAAATATAATCGCCACAACAGAGGATGCCGTAAAACCCCATTTCTTGCAAACATGACCGAACACGATTATGTAGTACATCACTTTTCCACAATTCCCAAATTAAATTATCAGATCGGCGCACTCTTAGGGTGTTATCCAAATTATCTGGTCTAATCAAGCTAGATATATGTGTTTGTTGTTGATAAAGAACACTAGTATCTATAGGTCCAGCCTGTAATACCATCCTATACATAATTAAATAAAATAATAATTAATTTATCATAATCAAACTAGTACTATTACTAACAAACAATATTAAATAGTAATAATGCAATTACGATTATTAGTTACTTAAAAAATTAAAAACAAATTGAATAATAATAAAATAATTATATAAAGTATTTTAATTTTAATTTTAATTATAATAAATACACTAACAATAAAAAAAAGTATACATATATACCTCGATCTATTATTTGAAACTTAATTTTATCTGCATTAAAAACATTAGTAAAACAAGTATGACCAATACAGTATACACATTTAATTTAACATAATTCAAATTTATCCATACTTCGATTTGAAATTTAAATTATTTGTGTTCAAATAAAAATAAATAAATTAGTAAGTGAAATTATTTCATGATCGTGAAGCAACGACCACAACCACCACAACAAAAAAAATAAAAAAAAATAACAGATTTAATAGTAATCTCATTAGTTATTTATTCGTTGAATATATAATAACAATAACAATAACAATAACAATAACAATAACAATAATCTCATTAATTAGATTATTTGTTTTATATAATATTGATGATGTCGATGAAGAAATATTAACAATAAGAATAATAAATTTGATACTAAATCAAAATAATTTTAATCTTATTAAAGTAAATTATTTGTTTTATGTAATAATGATGCATTGATCATAATATATTAAGAATCATAATAATAAAATTGATACTAATTTAAAAAATAAGAATAACAATAATTATTATTATAATAAAATTTATTTGTTTCATATAATAAAAACACAAATAGTAAGAATGATAATAATAATAAATTTGATACTTATCCATAAAATAATAATAATGTATTTAATTTGCTTACTAATTTCGCATGAAAAACTAAAAGTAATAATAATAATTACTATAATAAAATTTAAAGAATTACTTAAATATATAATTCCAATCACTTTTGTAATACTAATTTTCATAAGAACTACGCAAACATTAATAATAAAGAAAAAAAATAAAGATATAATAATTGAAATTGTAAAAATATTATTACCATAATAAACAATTATACTATATTTAACATGATTAACAAAAATAATTATTATCATAATACACAAATTAAAATAATAACATCACAAAAATTACAACCATAAATTTTTAACATAATAAACATGAATAATAATAATAGTATTTAAATATTCACTAAACTTAATATTTATAATAATAAGTGTACCTTTATTTGAAGATTGGAACCAAGTTTACCTGCAAAAACACAATGAACAATATTTTTATACAAGTGAAAACTTCGTAAAATCTGAAGTGATTGTGTGGTATATATTTTGAGATAGGCGTTGCTTGGTCCAATTTTAGAGATGTAAATGAGCCGAGCCGAGCCGAACTGTATCAGACTTAGGCTAGGGCTCGAGCTCGGCTCGTTTGATAAATAAGGGCTCGGGCTCGGGCTCGATCCGAGCTTTTATCATAAGGCTCGGGCAAAGCTCGTTTAGTAATATAAAGGCTCAGGCTCAGCTCGATCCCGGCTCGTTTATCATATTAAACGAGTCTGGCTCGAGTTCGACTCGTTTTCAGGCTCTTTAAGCGAGCTCGTTTTCGGGCTCATTAATTGAGCTCGTTAAGCATGCTCGTTAGCGAGCTCGTTTTCGAGCTTATCAAGTGTAAATACAATAAAATACATCTCTATAAATTAATTATAAACTAAAATTAAATTTTTCGTACATAAAAAAAAGGCAAACCTAATAAAAAAAATAACATCCCAAAATATTATATCAAATATCCAAATACCATATAAAATAAAGTCAACAAAAAATTCATTATCCAAAATCTCATTAGTTACAACACAACCATAATAAGACCTAAAAATTGATCGTCAAATAACCGTCTTATATTCCAACAGTCCAATCCGACAATACCCAATAAATAACATCATGACAATAATTTCACTCACGAAATCATTCCTAATACTTCAAATTCTTAATAAGTGACAAGCAGAAGTAGAAAAACCATTCGAAAAAGAGGCTTGCCCTTGCAAATGATGTCAAATTGAAGCTTAAAACAAGGGCTTCAAATCCAGTGTCGTGGGAAGGAGAGACCTACATCATTGAATCCATAATATATAAACTGTGGGATAACCGACGAAATCGAATTTAAATGGAATGATTAAAATATCACTTTCGGGCAACCTGCTCAAACCACGAACTAGGATCTGGAACCGAACAGCAACTACGGCGGCAGCACGGCGGAAAAGCTCGAAACGCAGCTGAAACGAGCTGAAACACAGGGACTGGTTCAGTATAGTTCCTTAACTCGAATCCAATCTAAAACACCAAGAATTAACCGATAACATCGCAACAACTCGAAGAATCAGATCTCGCGCAACTCCAGCCGCGAACAGAGCGCGATTTGGGCAAAAACAACCATCAAAACCAGCGACTCATGGCTCAAATCGAATCTACATATGTAAAGAAGAAAACCAACATCGAAGTTTCGACCGCGGATGAAGGAGCAGAGGAGACGAGAGGGACGGGTTTGGGGATTGGGTTTTCCTTTCTTTTATTTCTATCCTTCTCTTCTCTGCGTACGTGTATGTGTGTATATAAATGCCCTATATTAATATGTAGATTTAAATATTGACCCCATTGTTGAAAAATATTATTATTATTAATATTATTTTGAATATTGAATGTTGAATGTTGAATATTGAGTTGTAAAATGTGGAAAATTAGTGTGTGATGATGTAGATGATGATGTATTTATTTTTGGACTAATCTCAAATGTGAATCTATAAATAGGTTTTCATTTGTGATGAAAAATACAATTGAGTTGAGAGAAAAATATTATAAAGTGTAGAGTTTGATAAATTTTGAGTTTTGGAGTATTTACTTTTTACCGTAAATTTTTACTTTTTCACAACACGTTATCAGCACGATCGCTCGAAGGTTCTCTATATTTTCCGACGCTTCAAAATACAAGAAGAAGTCAAAAATATTCAACAAGTAAGAATATTTATTTTATTGTTTATTTATTTATTGTGTATATATTTAATATATATTATCATGTTATGAAGAAAAAAATTAGTTTTTTTAAAAACTTGTTATAAATCCTGGAAGGATGTTAAGACGACATCCCACACTCCCGATAAGGGATACGATAAGTATAAAAGCCTCTAAGGTTTTTAAGCAATAACGTGATATGATATATGTATATATACTAACTATATCAATATATAATTTTATGTTATTATATAAGATGTTGTCTAGGACACTGACCTTATAATAATGTGATATGATATATGTATATATACTAACTATATCAATATATAATTTCATGTTATTATATAAGAGGTTGTCTAGGACACTGACCTTATAATAACGTGATATGATATATATTTTATTGCGTATATTTAATTATGATTATCATTATACGCATCACATGATTATCACGAATTTTTATTCAACACATAATCATTTTTTCTTACCCTCAACGGTCACAAACGGTAACAAAACGGCTAGTTTTTTGCCTATAAATATGTTCACTCAAACTCATTTTCAATCACACCAAAATTCATTCTTCATCTCAAAACATTTTCTCCTCGGTTTTTTTCGAAAAAGAAGAAGATGGAGTTTTTGGCTTTTCTAAGGATATTTTTCATAACGATTATGATCATCATGCTCACGAGTTTTGTACTCACCAGCGATTTTCCACCACATGCTTTTTCTCTATTTGTACACTTACTTGTACTCATCGTTTATCCATTATTTTGTATTGTCATATTAATGAAAATTAACTAAATGCATTATTATAGTACCACCATGTCAAACTTGGCAAAGCTTGAATTCGTTGCACTCGATATCACTGGAAAAAATTATATGCAATGGACTCTTGATGTTGAGATGCATCTTGAATCATTGGGTCTAAGTGAAAGCATTAAAGAAAATAATATATCAACCTCACAAGATAAAGCAAAAACTATGATTTTCTTGCGCCGACATCTTGATGAAGGGTTGAAATGTGAGTATCTCACAGAAAAAGACCCAATGACTTTATGGAAAGGGTTGAAAGAAAGATTTGAGCATATAAGGGAAGTGATACTCCCGACCGCCCGTGATGAATGGAATACGTTGAGATTCCAAGACTTTAAAAAAGTCAGTGATTATAATTCTGCGATGTATCGAATAGTCTCGCAATTAAAATTCTGTGGACTTGAAGTCACAGAGATGGAAATGCTTGAGAAAACATTTTCCACTTTTCACGCATCGAATATAACTCTACAACAACAGTATAGAGTACGTGGATTTTCGAGATATTCCGAACTAATCGCATGTCTTCTTGTGGCGGAAAAGAACAACGAATTGTTAGTAAGAAATCATCAATCCCGACCCACTGGATCAACGGCATTTCCTGAAGCAAATGTCGTAATGAAAAATGAAAACCAAAATCAAAGGAATAGACCAGATTTTGGTCGTGGACGAGGTCAAGGACGTGGGCGTGGACGTGGACGTAAAAATTATCGCGGTCGTGGTCGTGGCCATGGATATGAAAATAATCGAGGTAGTTATTTTAATAACTCATCTCAAAAGAACATCACGAATCACCCACCAAAAAGGCAGCATGAAAATACGAGTGAAAATGAAAATCACTCAAAAATATCTGAGAGTGTTTGTTATAGATGTGGCACTCCAGGACATTGGTCACATATTTGTCGAACCCCTGAGCACCTATGTAAGCTCTATAAAGAATCGACAAAGGGGAAAGGAAAAGAGACAAATTTTGTTGAAGATAGTGACCCTTTAATTGGTTCAACTAGTTTCAATGCTGCAGATTTTTTGAATGATTTCGAAGACATTGATTAAAATATTGGTGGGAATACATTGTAACAAATTTGTATTTTTCATGCATTCTTGTATTATAAAGCATGTTATATTTTGCATTTGTATTGTACTTAATTTTTCTTTATTGCATTTTTTTGTGAAGTTTGATATGGAAAATGCTATGAGCAAACATGGAAATAATATCATGGAAATTTGCATACCAGATAGTGGTACAACACACACTATTCTACGAGATGAAAGATATTTCTTGAAAATAAAACCAACAAAAACAATGGTGAATACCATATCAGGTCCTGTAGACTTGATTGAAGGTTGTGGAAAAGCACATTTTTTGTTACCTAATGGTGCAAAATTTCTGATAAATGATGTTTTATATTCACCACAATCGAAAAGAAATTTGTTGAGTTTTAATGACATATACTCTCATGGGTATGATACTGAGACGATAACTGATGGAAATCAGAAATATATGTGTCTTACCACATATAAATCAGGAAAGAAATATGTGGTTGAAAAATTATCAATGCTCCATACTGGATTGCATTATACACATATAAGGCCAATCGAATCAAATATGATGGTTAATAGTTCTTCAATATTAACAAATTGACATGATGGATTGGGACATCCTGGTTCAATAATGATGCGAAGAATTATTGAAAATACGCATGGTCATCCATTGAAAGACCAGAAGATCTTTCAGAATAATAAGTTTCAATGTAAAGCATGTTCTCTTGGAAAACTTATTATAAGACCATCGCCAGCTAAAATCCAAACTGAATCACCCATATTTCTTGAACGTATTCAGGGTGATATTGTTGGAAAACCGTGTTCAGATCAATTGAATCGATACCCAGTGCAGCGGAAGTTTAAAAATTTTATTTTTCTTTGATATGAAACAATTTCATATCATGGGTATCAAAACATTTAACGATTAAATCACACAAGTAAAATAAATAATAATTAATTAAATATTTTACCTCCAATCTCGAAGCGAGATTATGGACACCAACAGAATTTAATCTGCTCTTCTTGTATATCCCGGGAACCGATGGCGTCACGATCAATCACCGGAATAAGGTCCACGAACAAAAAACAGAAACCCTCTGATTGACTGCACTAGAAATCAATCAAAAGTTTTGCGTAGAGAATAAACAGATATGATCTGTTAATTCAGAATTGTAATTTTTCACAAAAATCACAAGTCTGAATTTTCTCCGGGAGGGACAAGGATTTCGAAAAACCCTTAGAATATTTAGAGTGTAATTTCGAAAATTATAAGACACAAAGTGTTTGATTTTCGAACCCAACACCTCTATTTATAGATAATTTCTAGTTATAATTGTATCAGGACTCTAACTCCTTAAAGCCCACAATCCATAACTTAAGCCCAACAAGCCAAGCCCGTTGTTATAGAAATTAATATAAAATTCATCGTGACTCCGATTGATAAACTGATTTCACCAATGTACACAGAAACCATTTCTGCATCTTTTAGAGTCAAGATAACTTTTCTGAATCCGAATTCAGTGATTTCCAAAAATGCACATCACTATGTCATTTTAGGAAATTCCACTCCCTTTAGTTGAGAAATCCAATTTCTCTTTCATTAAATTTAACTCTTTAAATTTAACTATCTCTACG